>NW_019731570.1:1048119-1065071 GCF_002891405.2 Cryptotermes secundus | reverse complement strand
CTCAGCATTTTTCGTCTGCCTTAGTGCTTATGACACCTTTCTTATAGCCCTTCCGTATTGTCAGCGGTTCCCGCTGTCGTGTTAACATTCTGATTAGTCAGGAATTTCTTTTACTTCCTTGTAACCCCAGCTCTCCGGTTCATGTCCTTATTACTATGCAGTTTTAGTTTAGTTTTTTGTGTTTTTTCCATCTTACATCTAATTGTAGTGATTCCAAATTTACCCAAAAACTACTTCTACATGTACGTAACCCTTTGCTGCATAACATGGTGTTTTCCTAGTGTCTTTAAGTGTTTCCTTTTCCTGTGTCCTTATGATATCCATTGTATCTGTTATGGTTCCATATTTATGTCCTGTGTTTAGTATGTGGTTTGAATATCCTGAATTGCTATTATTATTTCTAACTGCTTGTATATGTTCTTTCTATCTGATGTGGAATGCTCTGCCTGTATGTCCTATGTATTTCAGCTGACGGTCTAAATATTTAATTTTCCCAGATATTCAAAAGCACTACAGGAAACAAATATCAGGCAACAGCATGTATGCAGTACATCATGCAGATAAACATAGCCAAATACATGGAAAACACCTAGAACAAAGCAGAGCAGATACAACACCAAAGGAAATGAAAGCAATACATTCAACATACGTAACAGCACAAACACATTAATAGGAAAGCACAAATAGCATATAATACCCACCATATAAAACAGTAATACAACCTCATGCATATGAAGGGGGACCCAAAAATAACCGGAACCGCCCTGTTGCGCGCGCATGCTTTGTAGTTACAAGTTGTGCTGCTAGGTGGTGTTAGCTGGGGGTCTCCCACGACTGTTAGTGAGCTGGCGTCAGTCTGTGTTAAGTGGTTTGTCTGTGGTGCTCTGTTGTGTGCGTTCCTGTTTCAACCCTTTGGCGATTAGTGAGATGGCCGACCAGAAGGAACAAAGAGTGTGCGTGAAATTTTGCTTTCTGTTAGGGAAAACTGCAGCCGAGACTGTTGGGATGCTTCGGCAAGCCTTTAATGATGATGCTTTGGGGAAATCACAGGTCTACGAGTGGTTTTCCCGTTTCAAATCTGGCAACATGTCAACAGAAGACATGCCACGCCCCGGGCGTCCTTCGACAGGAAGAAATGACGAAAACATTGCCAAAATCAAACGTGCAATTGATGAAGATCGTCGAAAGACCATTGACCAACTTTCTGAGGAAACGAACATCTCATGGAGCACGGTCCAGTGAATTTTAACCGAAGGTTTGCACATGAGACGGGTGTCTGCAAAATTTGTTCCTCGCTTGCTCGGAGATGACCAAAGAGAAAACGCGTGAATGTAGCCGCGACTTGAAGAGTGAAGTGCAGAACGATCCAGAACTTTTTTTTGTTTCCACGGATGAAGAGAAGTCTGAAAGGAAAGCGATTCCGTGATGTGGATGAAGTCAAAGAAAACGCGCTAAAGGCTTTGAACAGTATCCAGCCTCAAGAATTCCAGCACTGTTTTGAGCAGTGGCAAAAGCGTTGGGACAAGTGCATTAATGCACATGGACAATACTTTGAAGGGGACTAATATACAGTTCAATAAAAATGCAAAAATAAAAAATAACAAAAATAAATTCCGGTTATTTTTGGGTCCCCCCTCGTATTACTGATAAACCAAACATGTGGTTAGGCATATATCCTGAACAAAACATCTAGAAGCATTTAATATATCAAAAGGAAAGCAGAGCAGACTCCTTAAACACACCTTGAACACCTAATGATGGCTAGTTAGGCTGAATCATGTTGTGAAATAAAGCAGAAAGAAGAAACATCAAAACCTAGGGGATTTTGTTTGAGTTGCACAAGAACAGATAAGTATTAGAACAGTATTCAAGTTTATACACAGTGCAACAGGATCCACTGAGGATGATAGGAATATGTAATATTAACAAGAAGTTCTGGAAAGAACTAATCCCCTACTTCCCTTTCACAACAATCTGAGTATTTGATACAGGTGGAAAGAAAACTTAGTGACCATGCATAATGAAGTCAGTAAAACAATCTGAGAGGCTACAGTGCATGTATTACTAATGGGAGGGATTTATGAAGTAGGCCATTGAGATGGCTTCATGTGGCATGACATATGTACCAGATTTTATGAAGATTGGTACAGGTATTCAAGCAATATTAAGGTTTTGCCTTGGCAGTCTGAGTGGCTATAATATTTGTATTACTGAGAGGAAGTATTTATGAAGTGTGCCATTGAGATGGGCTCATGTACCATGATATTCATACAAAGTTTCATGATTGATTCAGGTATTCCAAAGTTATCAAGGGGAATACAAATATAGGCACACAGACAGCAAGGTGATCTCATAAGCCTCCTTTAATTTTTGTTCAAAATAGGAAAGTAGGCTAAAAATTCCTCTACCTGCATATACACCATGTCCCAAAAGCCATTGAGATCAGAACACATGACAGGCGCTTCTGTTGTTTCAAGTTCTGAAGTCTTCTCGCATCTATCAATTAAACCATTAAACTGACAGAACTTCTTCTTCAAGAGGAGTTGTGTTTGCCCCACAGCTGCACTGATCATGTCACTTATCTCTGATGGTAGATCATACGTTGAGCTCTGAATATGAAGCCACTCCTGACACATGGACTCTAGCCTTTTTGTTTCGCTGTTCAAAACAGACCTGAAAATTAGAATCATTTACTTTAACTTTTGGCTATTCAGGAAACAAAGAAACAGTAAATGAGACTGCATATGCAAATTCATAACATCTCCCCACTCTTCAGATTGTGTTCACAAATAATAATGCAATCTCATAAGCAAATCTTCACTCGGCCAAGGACAAGAATTTCTTACACAAGAAAATATTCTCAGAAAAATTAACATTAAAATTAAAGGTTTAAGTAGCCATACCTTCTGCTCTAAACAAATGGGAAAAATCTTTAGTTACTTTGAATAATGCACATGGGTTAGATGCTGAGAAGCTATTGAACAAGTACAGTAGGAAATTTAAAAAAAAAACTGTGATAATGTAGTTCAGAATTTGACCACAAACAACAACTTGTTGAAGTTTTAATGGTCAGTGAGCCATGTGAAGATGGAGTTAGTAATCTAACATTTTGAAGACTCCCAGCATGGAGGAGTGAGGGAATAATGGGTGGATTCTGGTATTCAGTGATGTCCTGTCCCAGTAGAGATGACTGAGTGAATAGTGTGCAGATTAAGCCTTCAGTGATGTCATGTGCCAGCAAGGACACCTGGGGTAAGATTGGGTTCAGCCAGGAATCCAGTGACATCCTGTCTCACCACAGAATTCTGGGGTACCATGGGCAGAGTCTGGCAGTCAATCATCACAATCTGTGATGTTTATCTTGGATATTCTGCTATACCAGTTGTCACTGGTCCTTAATTTTAATGTTTCTCTGGCCCCTGTCTGTTTAAGCATGTCGGTGCCCAGGTACTATGAACAGCTTGGAGTGAATCCTGTTATGTCTGTTGACATTATAAAGGTATACCCAGATCTCAGTGGCAGTAGCCTGTCATTCTAGCCAGTACCATGGTGTCCTAGAAGTTCATCTGGTGCTCTGCCACTGCCAACTTATCAGGCTGAAATAGTCATATGTGCCATACATGTCCACACCTCATCGCACCATACACCATCCTGGATTTATGAGTGATGCAACCTGGGACCCATAGGACAAGGTCATCTTCCATTAGTCACAGCAAGTGAGTATTTCTTTGTTGGAAAGTGAACAGTTCCTATGTTCTACTTCACCAATGCTTCTGATCCCATCAGAGGTGGTCTGCATACATGATACAGTGGCTACCCAAGTGAGTTTGGTCTAGGGTTCAGGGCCCAATTGATGTTCACTGCACTGCAGTCAATCTGAGGGTACTCTTGGATTGCAGGACTTCTTAGGTCAAGATTGGTATCTGTGGGATTCCTGTAGATCATTAGCCTGAATCTAATAAAGAGAAAGCCCAACGGTTCACTGGGACATGCATTATTCCAACCTGATTTTATTATTATTATTATTATTATTATTGGAGGGGGTGGGTTTCCCCGTGCACCACGACTAATAGTCTATTGTATGTCCCCGTTTGATATTCTACCAGTCTCCATACCCTGCTATTAGCCCTGTTCAGCCAGCAAGGCTGGCTGCAGTACCCGATGCTTCCCCATCTACCGGAGGCATTGGAAACAACTTGGGCGCGAAACTTTTTACCTAATTTAGCTCAGAGGTCTCCTAGAGACATGAGGATCTTTTACGTGCCGTAAATCTACGACACGGGACCCACGGCTTAAAGTTCCTCCCGGAGGATTTGTTCCCTGAATTTTTCCGCCCTTAAAAATTCCACGATCTCCACTGGGTTTGAACCTGCGTACCTTGAGTCATGAGGTGGGAACGTTACTCCTGGACTACGGAGCCTGCTTTCTAACCTGATAAGTAAGAGGTGGTAAATCATTGGATAAACTTCTGGAACACTATGATAGTGGGTAGAATGACGGGACATGTGCACTCCTCAGTAACACCAATGATACTTGATATAATCTGGCAACTTCAGAGATATGGAAAGTGCTCCCCACCCCCAAAAAAAACTGAAATGAAGGACCCACAATGGAGACATATAGGAGTGTCCAGGATAAGAACTACAGATGATGAAGATTGACCACACGACTTCCCCCAGTGGTCCATACTGGGAACAGGCATCACTGAACACCTGACCCTACAAACCATTCCCTCAGTGGTATGTGCTAGGACAGCAATTCAGCAGTACAAATGTGCTGATGCATCACTCATCATATCAACCCTCGATGACTGAGACAAGCAGTCTCTGAAATGAATACTAACTCCACCTTCATGGCTGATCACTTGAAATGGCATCATCACACAGTCACCATGAAAGCTTCAAATCATAAAAAGCAAAGTGGACAAATATGATAAGATGACTGAGATTTCCATAAATCAAGTTCTTCAGCAATATACATGAAATGTTAAATGAATTACCTGAAGTACATGACCCCATGCTGCTCATTTTCTTCTGTTGCATAATTGGCACTTGAATTTAAAGCTGAAGAGCCCAACCCACCTTGCTCATTATATTGCTCAGATTCATCTGCCAACTCTGAAAATTACATGTTTCTTTGTTCAATAAAACTGGATTATGACATTTTCCCATGTACTAGCACAACTTCAATCTTTACATTACTCCACCCTTCAATGATAACACTTACTATCTGATCGCCTGCTTGAACTGCCTCTGTTTTTGGTCACAAAAGGGCTGTACTGGATTGGAAAACACTCGGTTTGAACAAGTATGTGGGACACTCCTTCAGGTTGTACATGTGGTTTTGGAGTGGCATTTCCTTCAGCAGCTCCCCCAGTAGAAGGTCCTGCACGTTCATCAGTGTCTATGTCTTCAACAGCAGGAATGTCTGCTTTTGAAATGGCACTTCCTTTCACAATGTGTGTGTTACTGCTTTCAATTACAGGTGTTTCTAACACAAAAAGAGAGAGCTTCACTCAGATGAAACACACTAAATGGCTCAGATATGTGGATGACACTTTTTGTGGTTTGGCTACATGAACAAGCAAGATTGCAGCAATTTCTTTGCTACCTCAACATCCTTTGACCTACATACGAGGGGGTACCCAAGAGAAACCGAACTTATTTTTTCTTAAACTTATTTATTCAAATTTTAAGCACAAACCTTCAATCCCCTTCAAAGTACTCTCCACTTACACTAATACACTTGTCTAGTCTTTTATTCCATTTTTCAAAACATTGTCTAAATTCATCTTTTGAGATGATTGACAGCGCCTCCGTCATTTTTTCCTTTCATGTCTCTTTTCATTCGAGGAAACAAAAAAAAGTTGCACGGGGCAAGGTCGGGTGAGTATGGAGGGTGAGNTTTTCCCCATAGCATCGTCCGTGTACGCCGTTTTTAACATTTCAAGAGTTTCTGTTCCACTTTTCCCGAGAAAAAAGCATAATTTCACCGCCGCACGCTCTTCACGAAAATCAGCCATTGCAAAAACGACTATCACACAAAACAGTTGTCACTATAAACTCTGCCGAAACTAGTCCTTACCTTCTGAAGCAACGGTAGTCGGCTTATCGACTCAGGAATATTAGCTCTATGGGCTCATAGCGGCAAAACGCGGTATTACAAAAGCTCTGCCCACAAAAAAATTAGTTCGGTTTCTTTTGGGTACCCCATCGTACTGTTCCTTTCTTGGACATCTCAGTCATGAAGTAACAAAAAATGTCCTTGTGTGTAACTAATTAAGCCAAGAAGGCATATGGAAGTGTGGATTTATAGATCCGCATTTTCTTGACCTTGGCACTAACTGGAGGCAAGTGGTCATCTTCACTCCCCTGCTGCTTTATCCCCAGGGAAAGAGCCCCCGGTACCCTTTGGATAGGAGGCTGGGTGGGCCCTAGAACTGGTCTGGACAATGTGGAGAAGAGAAAATTCTTGACCCTACCAGGACTTGAAGTCTGGCCCCTTGGGCATCCAGCCTGTAGCCAGTTGCTATATTGACTATGCTATCCTGGCTCTTGTTCGTGAAGAGTGCTCCTAAATAGGTCATGAATGTGTACCAGAAGCCTACTCATACAGGTTATCTGCATTTCAAGTCCAGCCACCCACATCACATGAAAAGAGGACTCATCATACCTTGATCAATAGAGCCAAGGTCATGTCAGGATAAGAAGGATTTAAACAAGGAATTTAAGAACATAAGACATGATCTGATACTTAATGAATATCCACAAGAATCTGTTGACTCCATAATGAAGCCATTGAGAAGCAACTCTCATTCTTCATATATAGTACACCAGGGCATGATCATTATCCCATATGTTAAGGGCATTTCCTAGAAATTCAGGCACTCTGGGGACCGTTTTAAAGTCAGGACCATTTTCAAAACTAAACATACACTCCATGGGACACTGGTGAAAACTGGCCTGGTTAGAGATGCCCAACAGATGAAACAGTGTGTGTACAATATCCCACATGATTGTGGCTGATGTCACATCAACAAAACAAGTAGACCTTTAGAAGTATGCATTAAGGGACACAAGTATAACCTGACCCAGGGTCTCCTCGAGAAATCACAATTAGCCACAAAATATGTTGGAAAGAAGCGAATTTTCAACATAGTGTGACGTGGATAACGCAACAGGAAGTAGGGGTCACTTGAACTCTGTGGTCTCACGAGTGACATCACATACCCCCACTCCCTCAATCATTACACAACGCTCAGTAAACACCCCCTCCCCGCGGTGATGTAACAGCACTTCCCACAGTGACGTAACAGAGGACACCGCGGTTACTACGCAGCAATAAACAACTCTCGGCAGCATTCCCTAGCAACGCCTGTAAACAAGGCGTTTACGCAACAGTGAAGCGATGTGGGTTTTCCGCTGTCCGACTGAGGGTTTATGAGGGAGACTGGAATGCATAAGAAGTGCTAAAATGTAGCAACCGCCAAAGACAGTTGAAGTCTAGCAGTCGCCGAGTTCAGTTGTAGCGAGTGAATTGTGAACGTGAAGAAGATGTTATAAGTCTAGCAGTCGTGGAAGGATAAGAACCGAATGCGTGATAAGAAGAGCTTATGTGTGATAATTATTGATAGTTGGTGATAACTGAGAAGGTATTGGGAGTGTGTAATTCAGTGACACTTGTATAGCTCCCGCGTTACTAATACGTGAAGACTACTAAAGAGATTACTGTGTGGGGTTGTAAAGTGTGTAAACCCGTAACAGTGTTATAAGTATTTGTAGTTACGACTTGTAGGTTTTTTAAATAAACCAATTAACAATCCAAACGGCATCTTCAGTAGCAAAACACGTTACAATATAAAATGAGGAAGAACTTAAAAGAGTAACGATGAGTTCACAGTGTTAATAAAGATTAAAAATACACTTTAAAACAATTAGTAGCTTTTCCATGACATGACACATTTTGGCCAGTTTTTAACTTTTAGGTTGTTTTCTGGATTTTTCGGTCATTTTATAGGTCACTTTTAAAATATGTTTAGGTCATCAAAATCCGGGCCCTGAACATTACATATGCACAATGCTCAATGTTTCACTGCTTTGTGTAATCTTATGGAATCCCCCACAAACACAACTCTTATAAAATACTAAAGAATCTAGTCAATACCACAAAACATGCATAACTATGTGCAATTCCAATCTTGTTTCCATACCTGTCTTGGGAATACCCCTCCTTTCTGGAATGTGTGGATTCTTACACCTACGATTTCTGCTTCCTACATTTGTGAAGTGAGGCTGGAAACAAGAAAAATATGTATTACATTCAAGTTCAGAATCAACACTACTAGCAATATCATTCAGTGAATACACTTCAGTAAGTTTCGCAAGCTGGTCCTTCCGCTATGTCCAAAAACTTTCATTCTTAGTTGTATTCATACTTCTAGCATAAAAACTGGCCTTTACCGGTTAATATGAGACCTGTACTAATATATTTAATTCTTCTTTATTCCAATGAGCTATTTTCATATTTATTATTCTACTTAAAGTCATATATAACACTTCCTTTTTAAGTTGGTTCTGAGTCCATGTATTTCACCAGTTTGTTAGAAAATAGTGTATTCTCCTGCTCTCAAGCAACCCTACAACTCTTTCAGGAATGGTCAAATATTATTTCTTCACCTTCACTTTTGTCTCTTTCAGCTGTCTGGCCTCATCTGTCAGTAACCCCTAACAAAGGACTGTGCTGTCAGCTCAAAACAACTGTTCAACATTCCTGTTGGTGATATCCTCACAATCATTTATGTCCTTAAGAGAACTACTAACTCAGACCTGGTACAGTTTCCTTGCCAGAACCAAAGTATGTATATTAGAATGTGCAAATATAGTATACTTTATTTCATGACTTCCTTACAGTAAGTGTGTTTAGCATATTGTGACATGAGTGAATAGCACAAAAGACATCCTCCATTGCTAGGTAGGGGCACAGTAAACACATTATCAAACCATAAGAATTCAGCCATTGCTACACAACAAATAAACATACAACAAGAGAAGTGATATCATTTGAAAGGCCAGTAGCCATCACAAAATAGAATATGAAGGACACTAAAGACAACCATGAAGAGATGGAAGCCACAATAAACACCAGACAAGAGCAGATAAAAGCCACAGTGCCATCCAGGAGAAGATGGAGGCCGCAATAAACTCCATCTGCTCTGAGATAGAAGAGACTTCCAATCATCAGGTGGAGAGAGAATCCTGGCAGTAGTCAACCAACAGACACAAAACCCCCATGAAGAACTTAACAAGAATATTAACGAAACATAGGTGGGCATACAAGTAGTAAAGATGTTGCTTGAGAAGAGAGATGACACATAGGAGGACTTCCACAAAAACTTCCACTCCAAGATGAAAACAACATGGTGCAAGTTCAATCCTGTATTACCTAAAGACCATGTAAGGTGGTAAGCATGCAGGGCATTCACTGATGTTGTATGAGACCCTGATATAAAAATACAGGTGCTCCCCTAGCAGCCAGATCCCAAAAAACGAGTAAGAAAACATTCTGGGGGGAGCTCCCCCCCCCCTTAACCGAGTGAAGAGACAATTGACAACCTGTGTGCTGGCACTATGGGAAGCCCGGCCACTTTCGAGGAAACTGCCCCATTAAAATAGAGGAACAAGACAACAACAGATGATGAAAACAAGATGACCAATCCTGGAGTAACAAGTGGGTGCTGGCTACATCTGAATGATGCCCGAGAAACCAATGGGAATCAACAGGGAAAGATGACCAACCTTCAGAAAATGAGCAGCTGCCAGTGAAAAATGGGGGATGCCTGCTTATATATCTAGGCCCCCACCTCACATTAAATCTTATAACCTCATAACTGAAGACAGACATATCACCCAGGGCTAGATTGGTGAAAAACCATGCTGTCATGTCCCATGACCATCGACACCAGAGTGCACATGACTGTTGCCAGGCCATATATCACCACACAATGACCCAATAGGAACCAAAGCCAATGCTACAGGCTGAAAACGGTATCAGGAGAATTTAACCTCATCCTGAAGGAAGCTGACTGACCCTTGGGCAGAGCCCCACTGAGCATATGTGTAATCATTATGAAAATCACTGACGAGTTCATCCTGTGACTGGGACAGGAAGTATCACTTTGGAGCCCCCGGGTGATTCACTGGTGTTCCCGCCTTGTGATAGCCAGTAACCAAGTGGTACAAGCGGTCGCGCCATAGCTCAAGCAGTTAGCCGCTGGCTTCCCACTGCAGCGGCCTGGGTTCGATCCCGGGTCTGGTCAAGTGGAATTTGTGATGGACAAAGTGGCACTGGGGTGGGTTTTCTCCAAGTACTTCTGTTTCCCCTGCCAATCTTCATTCCGCAAAATTCTCCTTCATCATAATGACCCGGGGCAGGCTACAATACACCAATCAGTGGCCACCATGCCGAGCGAACCCAGTTGGACTCCACCCCCGACTAAGCAAATAAAAAAAGTGGTACAGGCACAATGATGGAGTTGTGATAACCTGACTCGAGGGCCCCTATGGACCAGAAGATAGCATGATAAAACCAAGCCCAGAGGTGCGTGCTCCAGAAGAAATCCACATAGCCAGGACCCTGGTTTGAGAATGACAGGAGGTACCCAGAGTGATGGAACAGTACCTGTCAAGACCAGATACTCAAAAAATAATTCCCCTTGGTACACCGCAAACCAGTCACATTGGTGGTCCCATTTCATGTGGTACAACATTGGACACAAGACACCACCCTAGTTACAGGACATGACCACAGTGGCCAGGCCAGACTTAAGCAATGGAAATCTGAGGGTCTGAAGATCTCATCACCAAATACGAAGACGTTTTTGCAACAAAAAGCAGCAACTACAAAAAGAACAGAGCACAATGCTTCTGCAGACACCCAACTGATTCGCCAAACCCCTAGGGGAATTACTGCCCTACTAGAAAGATACGAGTCATCAAAGTTAATAGCAATAATTAAATAGGTCACAACAGTATCCTTTCAGCCATAAGCCACAAAGTAAATGTTTCCAGACACGTGATGATATAAACATTTTTAGTTTCAGTATGTGGAAGTCGTGCCCAAAGTTTGTCCACACCCTTCAGTTACACTCTGTAATATGACAAAGAGTTACCAAACATGAAAGTTGCTTAACTTTGATTTTGGTAGAGCATAAACTGAAAAAGAATGGTCCTACCTGTTCTGATTCATTGCAAGCACGCGTCTGGGATCTAGTAACCCTCCGCAAAGGGTTTATCTGGGGCTGATTTGTACTGCTGTTACCCTCTCTAGTTATTACACCTTTCCCAGCAGCAAAAATATTAATCCTGAAATCATTAACATAAGAACTAGACATAAAACATAGCTTAAAATTTGTCCCTTTGCTTAACTAATTAAGTACTATGCCATGAAAACATGCGGGTGGACTGGACATAGATCCATGTTTTCTTGACCTTGGGACTAGTTGGAGGTGAGTGGTCAGCATCACACCCCGACCACTTTACCCCCAGGGATAGAGCCAATGGTACCCATTGGATAGGAGGTTGAGGCTGAGGCTGCGTAGGCCCCAGAGCTGGTCTGGATGACGTGAAGAAGAAAAAATCTTTATCTTACTGGGACTCGAACTCTGACCCTTCAGTTGTCCTGCCTGTAACCATTCGCTTACCAACAGCGCTATCTCAGCTACAAAAACTTAGCTTATACCGTTCCTAAATCTTCAATGGTGGACTATGAAGGCAAAACATAGATATAGAAATTGGAAATATGGAACATTTCAGTCTCAATGAATCATTTGCCTTGTCAGCTTTAAATGTTTAATAAACATTAAACATAGATTTAACTGTCTTTAACTGGGTACCCAGATGGTACTGGAACGGTATATAAATGTGTCCCCTAGGGTCGTTACACATCCAAAGAGCAACAAAGAGAGACATTTTCAACCTGACCCCTCAGAATCAAATGACTTCTTGCAAGAAAGTAATCCAATGGACATAAGCATTCCTCCCAAATTCTGTTGGTTTATACCTATTAGATTCTGCAGAGCAGACATTCAAAGCTGCAAAAAAAAACTGTTTCTTGAGGGCAATTCATGTTAGAAATGTGGCATACCTTCTCTAATAATGGAAACATAAGAGTATATTTTATGCTCATTTCCAACCTAATAAAATGCCCTTTCCAATATATTCAGCACAGTTATGTTCACAAGGGCTTCACTTGTACTTTCACTATATACAGCAATAATCTTTTGACATACAGTTAGAGAAAAATAATTTTTACAACATAATTAATCTATACTAGCCTAATTTAGTAAATAACAATTTAAAAGAAATGTATTGCTTTAAGCTGTGTGAGCAATACAAGTGAAGTGACACTTCACTGTAAAATGCTTCACAAAAACCAGTTCCATTGCAGTTCCAACCTGATATCTGCTGATATCTGAATAAGTTACATACACACACTACAATAATAAAGAAGTTCTGGGAAGAAATAACTGCCTAATTTCATTCCACTGTAATTTGAATATCTGACACAAGTTGAAAGAGAGCTTTAGTATGTATGCAAAATGAAACTAATACAATTTGGGAGGTTGCATTGTTGGTATTACTGATGGGAGTGATTTATGGGTATAATATTGCGATGGTATGGTATACATACCAAGTTTCATGTAGACTGGTTCACACATTCCCGTAATATTAAGGTTATTACCACGACAGTCTGAGAGGCTGTAGTGTAGGTATTAATTATGGGAAGTATTAATGATGTATGCCATTGAGATGAACTGACTTCATAACACTTACATACCAAGTTGCATGATGATCTGTTTAGGAATTTAACTAATATTAAGGGTATTACCTCAACAGTTTGAGAGGCTGTAGTGTTGTAACTACTGATGAGAGGGATTTCTTAAGTACAAAGTTGAGATAGCCTCAGGTGGCATCACACAAGTTCTAACAGTAAAGTTCATGAACTTGCCACTGTAAGCTTGCCATGGCAGCAGTGGACGGAAACCTCAATATGGTTTGATAGCTTTCGCAATTCAGTGTTTCACAGCTGTGTCACTGAGCTATGGCACTCTCTTTCTGAGTGTGGTTTGGTGAGCCATAGAGAGAATGTCAGAGCTTGAATTAGAGCAATGAATGAACATTAAATTTCTGGCTGAAACTTGGCAAGAGTGGAAGTGAAATCAGAGAGATGTTAGTGCAAGTTTACGGGGATGCTATGAATAATGCATTTTACTGCAATGAGTTCGTGAACTTTATTGTCAGACCATGTATATATACCAAGTATCATGACAATCAATTCAGGCACTGAAGTAATATTAAGGTATTATCTAAATAATTTGAGAAGGTAAAGCATTGTTATTACTCATGAGAGGGATTTATGATGTATGCACTTGAAATGGGCTGAGATGGCAAGATATACATTCCAAGTTCCATGACAAAGCAGTTCAGTTGTTAAGCATCATTACAGTCATCATGACTGTAACTATTTAAGAGGCTGTAATGTTGTTATTAGCGATAAAAGGATTTATGGAGTATGCCACTGAGATGGCTTCATATGGCATGATGTTCACACCTAGTTTCATGAAGACTAGTATAGGCATTCAACCAATAATAAAGTTTTCCCTCAGTAATTTGAATGCTATAGTGTTGGTATTACTGATGGCAGTTAAGATTATACCACTGAAATTGGCTCAGATGAAATGATACATGGGGGAGAGGGCAAAATAATGGAAAAACTAAGAAATTGAGGAAGAGAATTTGTTGGCTGCACTGAAAGAATTTCAGTTGGCAACATTGAATGTTCTTCCTTTTCTTCACACTCTATAGTGCTTATGTCAGTGCATTAGTGATTGTGTTGAGTGACAGTCCATGTCAAAGCATCATAAAATTAGAGACTTTTCTGACTTTGAAAGAGGACAGATCATTGGTGTGCGTTTAACCAGAGCATCTGTGTCACAAACTGTCACATTACTAGGTGTATCAAGAGTGACAGTTCTAAGGTTATGTTAGCATACATCAGGCACGTCCAACTTCAAACAGGTTGTGATCGACTTTTTAGTGTCAAAACTGCCAGTGATCTACCATCCTCTCCTATCATCATACCTCGCTTTAAGCAAAAATATTGGTAAAAATAACACAACACATCATGTCTGCTGTAAAAGCAACATACATTGAAAGTACAGAAAAACAGGAACTAATATGTATTTTCCCTTTAATATGTGAATATAATCATATTATATTACAAGTGAATTTACATGCTTTTCACGTATGATTTCCTTATAGGTCTATGAGACTGACCAAAAATCGTCCCACGATTCACGCGTGGGTCATGCCTGGCATACATGAATCATGGGAACACTGAGAAGGATTCATCTTGAAGACCCTGTTTCCACAAAAACTGTCCATCACGAGATTCACAAATCCAACATCCATGGTACAGCTGCTACTTCTAAACTTCTGATTGCTGAAAGTAGTGCTCAAATACCCAAATGGAAATGCCCCATTGATATGGTCAGATAAGACATTCTTCACACTGTTCCCTACATCAGGAAGTTTACATTTCAAGAACACATAAGGAAGCCTAATTTGAAATGTCTGACTCCAACAGTGAAGGATGGGGGAGGTTCTGTGATGGTTTGGGCAGCAATATCACGGTATTCTGTTGGTTTCATTACTACCATTCATGGCCGAATTACTGCAAGGGAGCATGTGGACAGGTTGGGTAATCAGGTGCATCCCATGATCCAGATGTTACTTCTGAACATCAATGTCCCCAGATACACAGCTGGAACTCTTCAGACATGGTTTGAAGAGCATGAAGGTGAACTTCATCATCTTCCCTGGCCAGCACAGGCATCAGATTTGAACATCACTGAATCATTGTGGCCAGTTTCGGAGACTAGAGCAAGGAACAAATTCCCACCTCCAACACCTCTAAAGTAACCTGAAGATGTTCTTAAAGGAGAATGGTATAAAATTCCTCTATAGATTGTTCAAAACTTGTACGAGTCCATTCCAAGAATGATTGGGGCTGTATTGAAGGCAGAAGCTGGTTCAACATTATATTACTAAAGAATTGTGTATAATATCCAAATTTGTCCAATGCCTATAAGTACCAAGTTCCAGGACAATCAATTAAAGCATTTACCTAACATTATGGTTATTACCAAAAGAGTTTAATATGCTGTAATGATGGTATTACAGATTAAAGAAATTTATGAAGTGTAGCATTGAAATAGGCTCAAGTAGCATGATAAACGCACAAAATTTCATGAAGATTGGTACAGGCATTCAAGCAGTATTAATGCTTTTTTTTTTCAAAAATTTGAGAGGCTGTAATATCAGTATTACTTATGAGGGATTTATGAATTATGTGATGAAATGGGCTCAGGTGACATGATATACAACCCAGTTTCATAAAGATTTGTTTAGCCATTCAAAAGATAATAGGGGTATACACATACAGACACGTAGCCAGCAAGGTGATCTGAGAAGGCCAATTTTATTTTTTTCAAAAGAGGGGAAGTATGCTAAAAAAATTAAACTACCTCAATATGAAAAATATAAGGTAAAAGCCACATTTGAAGACCTCAAAAATATAACTGTGGTGAATATACTGGTGTAATATGTCACTGGAAAGGGCAATTCAGATGTCTGCCCTCCAAAATCTCATGGCCATATAGCAATTAAATTTGGCAGGAATACGTACCTCCACTGGGACCATATCACAATAATTCATTCGATTTGAAGGGGCTGCATTTCAACGTGTCTGACATAGAATGACTGTACAGAGATGTCAACACCTTAAGATGTCCATAAAAGCCAATGTTACTGCTGATGAGACATCTGTTCATGGGCTCAGGCAGCAGAGTTTAATCCCCAGAATCTATACATACACTTCTACCTTTCAGCCTACACACACACACACACACACACAAAAAGTTTTCTGCCAATTGTGCTAGAATTTACAGTGTTTAAGAAATACTGTATGAAATTATATAAGAATTTGATTCCATACCTGGGTCCTTCTTCAGTCAATGCCACTGGTTTGATTTTAGGTGGCTGAAATCATAAAACATTAACAATTTAATGGTAATGATGGATCTACATTTGTTTAAATTATTCAATTTTTCAGTTTAATGGTAATGATGGATCTACAACATTCCTTTCAACTGTTCAATTTTTCATCTGAGGCAAAGCATTCTTGGTGTAAGGCAAGAGAATTCTGTCAGTACCTGCAATGGGGTGGTATTCAAAATGGATGAGATCTAAATTTAATGAGAGTGGTAAACTAAGTAAACAAAATGAAACTAGAAACCTATACATGGCAGTTAAAAAAATAAACAAAGGATATCAGCCACAGACGACTGGATGCCAAGATAAAGATGGAATTACAGTGGCAAACCCAACAGCAGTCAAAACAAGGTGGACAGAATATTTCCAAGAACAGCTGGGTAAAAAGGAGGAGGACGATAATGAAGATGAAGAGCTTAAAGCCTATGAAAGGATAAAAGATGTTGAAAGCAGAACATACAGTAATAGTGATGAACTTGTGAAGGTACCAACATCAGAAGAAATAGACCAGATAATTAAGAAACAGGAAACGAAATAGATACCCTGGGGAAGATAATATAACACCAGAAATGCTTATCCATGCTGGTTTAAAACTTAAAGAAGAATCACACTTACTTACTTACTTACTCATGGAGCTGAGCCCTTCTGGAGGAGCTGCCAATTCTGCAGCTACTCGAGAATTTCCCAGCATTTTATGAAACCCGAAGGTTCATCACCGTGTTCACAAGAGCCCTCCACTGGTCCATATCCTGAGCCAGATCTATCCAATCCATACCATCCCATCCTATCTCTCTAAGATCCATTCTAATATTGGCCACCCACCTACGCCTTGGTCTTCCCTGT
>NW_019731570.1:986539-1047546 GCF_002891405.2 Cryptotermes secundus | reverse complement strand
TATAATACTTCCCTCCTAACTGAATCGTAAGCTTTCTTGAAGTCTATGAATAGCTGATGTACTGTCTCATCGTACTCCCATTTTTTCTCCAATATCTGACGAATGCAAAAGATCTAATCTGTAGTTGATCTGTTATGTCGAAACCCACACTAATGATCCCCAATAATTTCATCTATATATGGACTTAACACTGAGAGAAGAATATTGGATAAAATTTTATATGAAGTTGATAGCAGTGATATCCCTGATAATTACTACAGTCAGTTTTATCACCCTTCTTGTGAACTGGTACAACAATAGAATCCTTCCACTGATCAGGCAATTTTTCCTTATGCCAAATAGAAGTAATTAGATTGTGCATCTTAGAACGTAATATTTCGCCTTTTGCTTGAATAAGTTCTGCTGGAATTTGATCACTACCTGGCGATTTATACCGTTTCAATTTTGCAATAGCACTTTCAACCTCAAAAGGGCTAGGATCAGGTATTAATGGCTCAGCTGTATCGATTTCTGTCTGCCTAACATCACTGACCCTATGTACATTCAATAACTGAGAGAAGTAGTTCCTCCACCTATTCAAAATGTGGGAATCTGTAAGCAGATTACCATTCTCACCCTTCACTAAGTTACTGCTAGGCTGGTAACCCCTCTTAAAGTCATTTATTCCTCTATACAGGTCTCTAATATTCTTGTTCTTACTGTTCACAAATATGGGAAGAAGAAAGCATACCACCGGCTTGGAAAACAGGTTAAACCTGTCCCATTCATAAAAAAGGAGATAAATCTGACTGCAATAATTACAGAGGTATAACCTTACTCAACACCATATACAAAATTGTGACAAGTTTGATAAATACAAGGATAATGCAGATTACAAAAGAGAGACTTGGAGAATACCAGTGTGGGTTCCTTAAAGGAAGAAGTACAATGGATCAAGCAGCATGTGGTGTTGTCTTCACAAGTGAAGACAACACCACACGCTGATAGAGGGAACAACACACAAGCAAGAGGAATACTGCATATTGCAAATGTAGCAAATCAAGCTGCAGAAACAAACTGTCTGGAATACATGTATCACATAGATTTAAACAAATGGACGATGCCCCTTACGAGGTGGAATAGGATTTTACGAAAGATTTTAATAGAACAATTTTAATGAATTTTATGTAATTATTTATGTTATTTTAAGTGGACTGCAACATGCAATTTTAGCGCACATCAAAGCAGTGTAACAGTTTGGACGTACTGAAACGCCTGAGGATGGCCGTCTGTGGCTGAAACATGTTGTGTTAGTGTTAAACGGTGAATATTTTAATGATTGTTGCATTATTGACAGACTTAATACACAGACGTTTAATTAAAGATGTGCAACAGGATGCTGAAATATAGAATTAAAAAAAGTTATCATACTTATCTTATCCAAGCCTTGCAGTACTTACTGGTTAAACTTTAACTTTAACTTAAAAGCTTACGGTAATTCCTTTCTGCACCCTTTTAAAAATGTTACTACCCAACTACCTTGAATCTGAAGTTTGATGGGGCAAAAGATGTTGTACTATCTGTAACAGACGTTTTCTTCATTGCAGCAGTTTTCTGCCTAAACCTTGGATGTTCAAGCCCTGCATGTGTGGATGTCTTTTTGTTATGTTCAATATGGCTCATGTTAGTGAGATCATTAAGATATGGAGACCCCATTTTATGATGCACAACACCACACTTAAAAACTGGTTTCTCTAAAGCCTTCTTTAACAACTTCTGCCGCTGTTTCTCTTCCTTCCACTTCTCCAGTCTTGATTTGCGTGAATCAGCTGCTGTCTCTGGAAAATGAACACGTTCAAATGTTACAATAAGGGAATTAATGAATTCTACTTTGGTGAAAAATGACAACTCTGTTCACAATCACACCTTTAGGATATATTCAATGGGATGGAACTTAAATTTTGGAATGTCTTCAACAAAAGTACCCTCTTTCCTGAAACCATTATGCTATGAAAGAAAATCTTGGAGAAGCTGAAATTTCACACTGGAAAGCATTAAGGTCCTCAAAATGAAAGAAATTCTACCCCAGGAAAAGTGCTGCCTGCCAGCAACATAATACTCATATTTATACCAAAAGCTACAGTCAACGGTTTAAGCAAGAATAATTCCAACATAAATTCCGTATGACAAACTTTCTAGCAGTTACACTGTTCCCAGTCAAGACTACATACATGAACACACAACAATACTGTCATGTATTTTTGGCGGGACTATTAGACGGTGTTTGGATTGGATGATTGGATTTATTGACTTTATACACACCACTCAGAACTACATGTGATTACAGCACTATTGCTGATCTACACACTCTACAAATCACCGTTACATACACACTACATCACTAGTCATATCCTGGCAACAAATTTATAAGTCTCATTGTAAATTCAAACCACACATAAAGTCTTCAAATCACATGCTAAACATTCTCTCCACAGGCTCACTTTCAAGTATCAACTGAACTCAAAGTCAAAATTACTTCATGACTGGAGGTTTAAGCTAATCAGTTTGTCTTGGGGCCAAGCCATTAAAGCTCAGGGCCAGAGACATAGAGATCTCTTTTTTTTTTTAATTGAGCCCTTGCAGTAATAGTCCTTCTGTAACATCCTCTCCGAGAAGAATATGGGTTTGTCTCTCATGAATACTTGCATGCTTGGCCTTTTGTCAAGCGTATGTGTAACAGTTATAGCATGTTATAGAAAATTCTTCCTTTTGCACTATATACAACCTTTCCATGTGTTTTGAGATGACTCTCTGAAAGCAAAGCCACATCTACATGTACGTCTTGCAACTGTTTCCTGAGCTTATAACACTGCCTCCAAATGTCATTCGCATTAAATGCTATGAATTTAAGTGGCCTATGAAGTCTGACTGACATTTTGTTGCATTAAGTTAAGTACCATTATTGTAACAGTTATTACTTTGTCTTCTGATACAACTTTACTGAGCTCTCTCATGATATGTCTAAGTGTGATCTGAGTCTAAGTCTGAGAGTGAGACTTAGACGTCCCATACACATACGAGTCTGGCTTGTGAGTCCAGCTCGGCGAGAAGCCGGGCTCGGATTAATTTCACCACACACAGACAAGTTTGGCTCACTGGAACCCAAGTCGAGTCAGACTCGTATGTGTATGGGCCCCCTTAAATTACTACTGACAGTCAGTCAGCCAGTCTGTCTTGGAATAAAGCAACCATCTGGGGATTACGATCAGACTTTTATTACTGTCAGAGAGTTGCGGGATTGTTTATGTGGGATGCTTTCTCTGACAAGAGGATGGGTCTGTCATTTACAATTTCTGCTGGTCCTCACCAGCGCAGTCATTCTCTGGTCTGAGCCCCATGGTACTCATGACCATATTTTACTGTCTCAGATTCCAGACTTCCATTTTCATTGCCTCCTGTGACTCACAGGGTCACAGTGGAGGTATTCGACACCGCCTCCACACGAGATTCAAGTGAGCTCTAAATTTTGTCCCGCTTATAGCCCCTCAGCATGGACCAACAGAAAACACAGCTCTTCTGTTGTTGTGTCTGGATTTGTTGTCTCAAAGATGAGTTTTCCATGCAGATGTGTAGGAATGGCCATGGCACAGACCACAGAGAACACTACTTCCAACAGTTCCTCTGTTGTTGTGTACTTATTCGTTGCTGTGGGAACTTGTTTGTTTGCATCATTACCTAGTAATGGGTCTACACACTCCAATATCATTGGTGCCAAAGACTTTGAATGAACACATAATTACAAATAGGGGTCAACAAATATTAGATCTGTTCATGAAAATATCCCCTATGTAACAATGAATCATAAAGTAGCTGATGTTAGTACAATGTTTGAGAAAAATGTCGTTTTGTGATTGAGGCCTGGCTGGGGTCTGCTGCTCAAATCCCTTTACATTTAGGACTTTCTGGCTCACCAAATACTATTCACTTCCACTGCCTCTATAAATTCATCTTTTCATGACCACAATACTTTCTCATACAATGTATGTAAATATGTATCAACCTGCATACAAATTTTGGATACTTGACCAGAATCAATAAAGATATAAAAACTTTCTTGACAGGCCAAATCAGGTTCCCCTGACTGTGAGAAAAAATTGAAAACAGTGGCTGAACATGCTTTATATGACAAATGTCAAGGAGAAAGAAACCGACAGCTGCATTACTACCCAACATCCAAGTTACGGTTTATCTTAGACAGGGAGTATAACACCTACATGAAATATGGATCTTCTAGAAAGTGTCAGGAAATTTTTTGACGTCAATTCCGTGATGAAAGAGTTCCCAGCAGACAAACAATTCACAGTTTGGTAATAAACTTAGATCTTGTCTTAATTGACAAGAAACAAAAATATATGCACCAAGAGCTTACTGAGGAAGTCAGATGACATAGGAGCCAGACTTGAACATACACCTAGATAATCACTGAAACATCTAGCTCAAGAGACTGGAGTGTCAAAATCTAATGCAAGTAGGGCAACACAATTGCTGAAGTTAGACCCTGTAAAACATCAGTAATCCCTGCCTTGCAGCTGCGAGACCCAGTTAGCAGGGTTCATTTTTCTAGTTGGTTTCTACAGTCTGTCTTTGAAGGCAAGACCGAACCACAACTGACATTCTTCTCTGATGAACTGTGGTTTCACTTGTAGGAATACATAAATATGCAAAATAATCGCTACTGGAGTTTACAGAATCCACATCTCACCAACAAAGTTCTGCTCCATTCAGTAAAAGTTGGTATCTGATGTGCTACAAATGCAAGACTGTTGTACCTGTGTATTTAAAGAAACAATTAGTTGCAAAAGATATGACAGGGCATTCTTGAGCAATTCTTTCCACAGTCAACAGAATAACAAAGACCATGGCTGGTTTCAACAAGTCTCCGATACTGCCCATATTGCATGTATGTCTATGCAGACACTATCCGATGTCTTCGGGGACATAATTATCAGCAATGGTATTTGGCCAGCACGCCCACACAATCTTAGTTGTCGAAGGTCAAAGTTTACAACAGTAACACTCAAACGGAAGAGCTAAAAGAAATTAGTCATAGGGAAACTGCAAATATTCCTGAAGAACAGCTTCAAAGAGTAAATCAGAACCTATTCTGCCAGTGCAAAGGGTGTCCATGTGCAGAGGGACAGCATTTTCAACACCTCCTGTGATCTGTGAATTTTAACTTCTTCATTCTGAACATTATTGACCAACAGGCATAATGATTCGTCGACGAAATTCATTTGAAACTTGCAGCCAGCAGTGCAATGGTTGCCGTGAACTGGTCAACAGAGGTAAGAACCTCCCTGTACTATCACTGCAGATACAGGAGATTGGTGTGTGCTGCCATTACTGCTACAAGAATAGCATATTTAATATATTTTTCTACAAATTAGTAAATCAGAAAGGTATGGCAATGGCATTCTTCTTCCCTTTCTTTAGAACGTTATAAAAGAAGACACAGTTGTTTCATGCAAGATGGTGCTACAACACACACTAATTATTCCATTAATATCTTAAATTGACAGATCAGTAAGTTGCAAATTGTGGCCTGCGAGGTATCCAGACATAAATCAACCAACTATATATGAAATATTAATAAACTTTTGATTTAGTGTCCTTGGGCTTCGATCTGCATTATAAGAAAAGATTGTGGTTGCTTTAGCCAAAAACGTCATCGCATCTACAGTTAAAAATATAGTGCCAATCCTGCTGTGTAAGTTCTTGGTGGATATAATTCTTCTTAAGATAAACACTGTCACTTACTGGGAATTTGGGAATCATCTGTAAGGCCATTCAAATTACGTTGCTTGCTAAACTGCTCAGTTCTGGAAACATGACGATATTCTAATTGCTTCTGGATTCGTTTATATTTTCTAGCACCCGCAGAGACTAAAACATTCTTTTTATATTCTTCCCTAAACCTGGAAATCATTCCAGCCATCATCACAATCTTGTAACACACACAACAGAAACCGGTAACAACTAAATTTGAAAGTATATAATCGTACAACCGACACTTGCTGGCTATTGGTCAAAGTATACTGAAACTCGCTCTATGGGTCCGAACGGTCCGAATTGCGCAAGTCGACGAATCTCACAAAACGCCATGCCAAGCTGTCATATCGGTCATATCCGTGCCAACTGCAAAAATATTCCTTCTACAACAACAGCAAGAATAATAAGTGCCTAATGTGTTGGTGACTCGAATTCATTCCCATAATAACTGAAGAGCAAACAAATGTGCAATTCAGGTAGAGGTCACACCAAGGAAACTGGCAACCGCAACCCAACCGAAATTTCTTAAAATTTTTATCAGCATGCGTTGAAGACATGTTGCTGAATGGAGCAACGATAATTGAGGAAACTGCACTGTTCCATTCAGTAACATGTGTTTAACGCAGGCTTATACCAATTTTCGTAAATTGCGGTTGCGTTGAGGTTGCCAGTGTCCGTGGTGTGCGCCCACTAATCTGGAAACCAGTTGCCTGCATGAAATTGGTGACATTTCTTGGAAATTTCGATTGAGTTGCGGTTACCAGTTCGCAGCATTGCAGCCTCTTCTCTTGAATTTCTGAGACGAAACCTTAATATTCCTTGAATGCCTGCACCAGTCTTCACGAAACTTGATATGCATATATATATAACGACACTGGTGTAATTTCAGCGCTGCCCATCATAAATCGTTTTCATCAGTAATATGAACATTATAGCCTCTCAAATTATTGAGGTAATACCTTTAATATTACTCGAATGCCTGAATCAATTGACATGTGACTTGGTATCTGTATCATACTCACTTCAAAAGGGTATACTCATAAATCACTCCCATCAGCAATATGAAACACTACAGCCTCCCAAATTCTATTGTTTTATTGACTTCACATATAAATACTAAATTTCTCTTTCTACTTATCGTTATCAGATACTCAAATCACAGTGAAAGGAAAGGAGGAAATCAGTTCTTCCCAGAACGTCTTGTTTGTTTTCTAAATCAGTATGTTTCCACACAGTGTAATCATCCAATTTGAGCTATCTTATGTGAATCTATTGGCATCTTAATGCTGTTTTATACATATTCACATAACTGTGCTCTATCCCTTCATGAGGAGTGACAACAGCAATGAAAGATGTGTGCGCTTGCTGTCATGAAACCATTTTATAAGAATGTAATCTTGAAAGACATCACAATTAGTTATCAGTTGATTTTTCTTAAGATACTTTACTTTGAAACGAAAGGGTTCAAGGTTTTAAACATTTTTTTTTCATTGCACAGAAGATACTGTTTACAGAATTATTCAACAAAGCAACATTGACTACAGAAACACGATTTCATGTTGCTTGCCTATTAGTGAAACTCAAGAATTTTCACGTGATTAAGTAATCAGCTAGGGAACCACGCTACTACAGAATGAAAAAATTAACTTGAAATATTACCTAGTATACAATAATTTGGAGCCAGGTTCAAACACTGTTACTAGAAGAACTGAGGCGTTCTCATATAACCCTTTTGTTTATATTCTTGGTTTACTCATTTGCATCCTCATTTCTGGTTTCCTGTTCTTACAGCTTTAATTTGGGGTACAGGATTGAAAAGACATAGATCATTTGCTGGAGCTGTCTGGGGAAACTGAATTACTTGGGGAAAACCTGCACCAGTGCTATTTTATTCACCACAAATCACACATAACCTGACCTGGGACTGAACCCGGGATGCTGCAGAGAGAAGCCAGTGACTAACTGCCTGAAGTATGGCAAGGCTGACATCCAACCTAAATCATACGTCCCCATTAATAATCCTTTGTACATAAATTTCATGTTAACTTTACTAACGGTCATAATACCATCGCACAACTGATATGCTGATGCCATATATTCTTTAAAAGTCACATTCATGTGGATAACTGAAAGGAAATTTTACTACAGTGCATAACTGAAAACTGACCACTGTTTAGATGCCAGAAAACAAATTTCGGAAGAAAAGAAATGGTACAATGTAACCTCGCTTTATGGTGCCATACATTCCTGGAAGGTCAAACTTATGTGGATAACAAAGGCAATTATAATACTGTGGATAACTGATAGGTACATTCAAACAAATCACTTTATGCTAAATAAATAGATAAACTATAACTAAAAATACAAACATTTTTATTGGACTGAAAAATACAATTTTCTATTATTATTTGCATTAAGTACAACGTTTCCTTCTCAGATTCATAAAAATAATTAACTTATGATCTTGACATCCATAAAACTCTGAAAGAACAACAGTTTCACATCCTTTGTCAAACAGCATAACATTTCTAAACTGTGTTGAAAATACTACTGATATTCAGACCTTGACATTTGTTTAACTATGATTAGATCTATAATTGTGATAAAAATGTATTGATCATTACAACAGCTAGATTGTAAGATGCAAGACTTGTTTTGTATGATGCTGAAGATGAATCCTTAATATATATTAAATTTAATTGCTTACCAAAAGATTTCAAATATTGTTTAGATAATACTTCAACTATCTTGACCTTTAACTTCTAGTTTTTCTTAATGCTACAAACAGCCAATGCCACAGTTTCATATTTCGGTAACATCAATATTTTTAATACATTTTGTGGAAATGGTAACTGCAATTGCCATTATTAGTGTTGACATAGCGAAGAGTCCTGTGTGTGTGTGTGTGTGTGTGTGTATACACACACATACACAGTAAAATGCCATTATAACAAAATTCAACCCTTGTATACTTGCATGTTTAACTCAACTTAAAATAAATATTAATACATGGAGATCATCTGGATCTGTTGCAAATTGCTCAGCTAGTCCAGAAGAAAAGTCACATCCTTGCATGAACACTTTTTGCATGTAACTGAACTAGCACTGCCTTCAGCAAATCCATAGGCCAACATATCATAATCAGAATCCACCCAGATCACAGCAGATGCTGCAAATGGCCAAATTTTTATGCATACATTCCTTGCATCTCTGTAAAAAGTTCTCACTCACACATTAAGTTCCTTTTGAGACAGAGCAAATCTGAAACTTGAAACCTGAAAGTTTAAACCCCAGCCTCCTCTGCTGGGCATCTAAGAGATCTTTTTAGGGGACATTCAATTAATCCACTTTCACTCTTCAGTGACCACTTGGTATTATTTTGATTTGGTTCTTTCCTTCCTATCCAATAACATCCCTATGTATCTGCATTTCTTTAGACTGTATAAATAATATTTTATTTGAAACTGCAACATCCTGAAATATAAGTTGGGATAATTTTCTTACTGCTCACATAAGTACTGTATTTTAACACTAGTTCCAGTGTGTAACTCTCATGTAGCATTTCAACATAAGAAATAATATGATTGACTGTTTAATACAGTAGCGGGGGTTTGGAATTGTAGTCGCCAGCACATAACACATAAGCTCACTTCACACTACCTGTTCAACAATTTACCAGGGCAAAACTGTGGTGTGTATAGGCTACTGGCCTGTCAACTACACCATGAGTCTGAACACACACAGCACAAGATGGCATGAGTACTGTGTGTCCTTCCTGCTTGACCAGGCAGCATCCCATCAAATAACCTCCCTGCATAAAAGTAAAAAGTAAGAAAAGTAAAGGTATCCCTGTAACAGGCCATGGAGGTCCATATGGTTGTGAGACATTGAGGTTCCCACACTTTCTAGACAATCGGATCATAGATGGCGACAAGGTTGTCAGCCCTACGTGCCAGCCGCCCTTTACCCCTAAGAATATTCCAAGAATATTCCTGGTACTCATTTCTGTTAGAGGCTGAGTCGACCCCAGGGCCACAGTATGGCTGGAAGGATTAGGTCAATTGAAAAAAATCCAATGACCTCATTAGGGCAAGGATTATGGAAGATTTGTGTCACAGTACACTCAGCTGTAAGAAAGAGAATTCTGTGGCTGTCCTACAGCCATGATAATCTACAAATCAGATAACCTAGCCATCACTATACCTTTAATAAACAGTGTATTACTTCATGAATTAAACAACAAATGAGAAAACATAATCATCTACCCACTGAAGTGGGTGACAAGCACTGGATAATATAGCTATTATGTACTTCTGGCTTTCAGTACTTAGCCACGTATTGTGTTGGGGCTGTCCTGTTTCAAAATACACTGCAGTCATCATTTTCAGAATAAATCCTATCCATTGCATAGCTCCACCCTTATTCCCATTATGAGACTGCTACTATATAAGGACATGGCTCCTTCCCATTGGATAGTGACATGCTCTACAGCCCCCACCCTTACTTCTACTGTGAGACCTATATAGTGGATTGCATTCTCCTCCTAATTCACTCTAAAACATCTGCAAATGCAGTGTATGTCAAAACATTGAAATAACATCAGCACACAGTGCAGCTAAACCCCAAAGGCAAACCAATATACTGGATACAGACCATGAAATCCTAAGGACAGTTATAGAGCTATGGTTGTGAGATACTTAGTGTACATTAATGTTGTGATTCTATCTATGAAAAATTTTTAATAGTGTAATACAAGAAAAATATCACAGCTTTAAACAGTTTATTAATATCTCATAACACCATAATTTTACTTGAGATTCAAGATTCAAGTGGAAGAAACTGTTATCTTTAATTGAGTGGATATAATAGTAAAGGTAAAGATAAAATCGTCCCTGTGTTTCATTAATTAATGAAGACACATAAGGCACTGGAGATACAACTCCATGTATTCTTAACCTTGGCATTGATGGAGGTAATCGGTCAACTTCATGCCTCAGTTTCTTCACTCCCAGGGAAAGGACCCTTGGTACCCAATGGACAACAGGCTGCCTGGTCCCTAGCTAGTCTGGATGCTGTGAAGAACAGAAAAATCACTACTCCTGCTAGTAATTGAACCCTGATTCCCCCGTCATCCAGACCACAGCTCAATCAACACATAGTTAAATTCTACTATTATAATTGATTATACTTCATCAAGTATTCTCTTTAATAAATTAAATATTACTTTGTGTAACTACTGTTGTGCATTTACATCTACATCCATCAAACTACTGTTGTGAATTTATACCTAGATCCTTCATAATCTGCTTCTGCTCGAAGTATATGTTTCTCAATGAAATATAAGGATACGACAATTGTGTCTATATTAAGTAGCAGATCAGCACATGTATGTGTACAGCTTGCTTTATACTGAATACACCTCAACAAGCATCCATCTATTATGCAAGGGTAGAAAGACACACAAGAGAATAACATAAAGTCCACTTATATGATAACTGTAACATATAAATCACATTTATGTTAGATTCATAATTCTATTTTGTTAACTATCAATATGAATGAGATATTCATCAGACTTTCATACGTGTTTTGGTTATGGAATGGAGAGGTCTGTGTAGAATGACTTTAACCTTAGTATCAAGGATCAACATATTAGATATTCAATTAAAGCACATGCTTGAACATTTAAGTTTAAATAGCGTTCATTACACTAGTGTACATCATAATGAAGCAATATGTTTATATGTGAAACTAAATGAGTATAGTTTATCAAATGTAACGTTTGTCATAATGGCATTTGTTATAGTGACATTTTACTTTGCTAACTAACTGTCCTGCTTCTTGGCAACATGCTATGTGTGCATCTAAAATGTCACTGCGGGTGAGAGAAATTCCTGAAAATATAAAAAATATTGTTAATATAAGGAAGAACATTATTTTCAACAAAGATTGTTTACTGGGAGACCTGTGGCAAATTAGATAATCTGCTTGGATTTCTGACCATCAGTGCTACACTAGAGCATACAAAATTAAATAAATACACAAGTATAGGTCTCATTATGACCTATATATTTTACTGGAAACACTTCTTATGAAGAACATTTAATGAAACATAGAGAAAAACAATTTCTGATTCTGGTCTATGTGATATCTATAACATGATTAACTTCGCAACAGAGGGCTACAATAAATATATATTAAGAGCCAATGAGATACTGACCACCCCAGAGAAGCAGAGGAGAAGTTATATATATTAAAAATTGGAGTGTATTTTTCCACTCTTATATTAATTCATAATTTATTTACACCCATAAACTGTTTCACAAATACAATTTGACAAGTCAGTTTAAACCATCTAAAACAATAGAATCATCTTACGATCGTTATCCCCTTGCTGATGCTAGGAACCATTGATGATAACCCCCAACAATCCAATATAAAGCAACCTGTACTCCTATACCATCTACATACATCTGCACCACATCAGAACCAACCTGAACCACCAAACTACCGTCCATCATTGTTACTAAAACACTTCTGCAGAGAATAAAAAGTTTCGTAATAAATAACTTTTCAATTTATTTCTAAAAACTATAATTTTCTGTTATTTTTAATTCAGGGGGAAAGCTGTTACGTATTTTAATTCCCATGTTAATTTCACTTATTTTGCAATAAACAGTGGTGCATGTTTCTACATACAAATCTTGTTTTCCTTTAGTGTTATACTTGTGAATGTCGGAATAATGAGTTGTGTAAAGTATAGTAAAGTAAAGTAAAAAAGTAAAGATATCCCTGTAATAAGGCATGAAGGCCCATAGGATTGTGAGATGTTGAGGTTCCCACACTTTCTAGACAATCAGCTCATAGATGGCAGCAAGGTTGTCAGCCCTACGCACCAGCCGCCCTTTACCACCAAGAATATTCCTGGTACTCATTTCTGTGAGAGGCTGAGTCAACCCCAGGGCCACAGTGTGGCTGGAAGGATTAGGTCAACTGAAAACAAAAAAATCAACAACCTCATCGGGACTTGAACCCGCGACCTTCCAGCTTGTAGCATAGTGCCTCAACCAACTATGCTACCATGCACCCCAAATGTGTTGTGTGGAATTGTTAGATGGATGTAAACTGTAAATATGCTTTCTGTCTACACTTCACAAATACCACTAACTTAAGGTAAAAGGAACTGATCCAACTAGGTGAATATATTAAGAGGATCAGCACAATTTAACATTTCACTGTCTGGAATCAAAGGTATAACACGTTCTTTGCCTCAACCACAGCACTCGAACCAATCACTCTCATGTAACAGGCAGAACTCCTCCTTCATATATCATCACATCCCTCCCAGTTGATAATTTGTAATCACATGAATTTCAATGGGTGATGAACAAGCACTTGTTTCAATGGACATTAAATGAACCAAAACTGAACTACTACAGTGGTGTAAAGGTGTGTCAACTGTAAGAGGAAAATTTACTCTAGAACAGTGCACATTTTGCTAGAGGAATGCAAGTCTTTAAAGACACGTCAGAAATTTCATATAATTATCCAAGCCTTCCTCTCTTGTAAAAGTGACAAAAATATTTCTAAACATTTCCTTAACCCAGAAAGTATGCAAGTTTGCTGTTCCCTGTTGCTACACTCAGAAAAAAATGGAAAACATAAGTTCACCACTTCTTAGACATCCACCCACTTCTGTAATATTCTCTATTTTGATCTTCCAATTTGACATCTCTCATGTAACTTGTAGACATGATGACTGTGGATGACAAACACCTGCAAGTGTTTTAAGTGCACATACCTACTTTAAAAGGTGCATACCATTTTAAAGTATTTACTAAATGTGTCATACACAAGCTTATCAATAATTAATAAGGGTCTTCTGCATCAAGTTCCTTACTTTGGTCTGTCAGACTTGTCCAGGAGATGTGGATATGTGTATTAAATTTAAATTCTTTCAGAAATCTCTTGAAAACAGAAATGACACTGAAACATACAATTATCTCTCATTTAAATTATATTATTACCCACGGGATTACTGGTATCAAAATAAAAGAAAAATTAATTTGTGCATTTCTATGAAGGGGAGTTCTAAAGGCAACGATGAACCTGTAAACATTCTGTGGCCTTACCATTTCTAATTTCATCCATACCTGTCATGAGATTAGGGAAATTAAACATACAATCAGGCAGAGAGAAATTTCCATTATGCATGCAAAGAACATATAAAAACCCTTTTTTCAACCCTTCAGCACTTAACTGCAGAACACTTACCTGACAGGTAATCTGCTTGTTCCAGGCTCTGCCAGCTTCAATTTGCTTATGTAACAATTCAAGCTTCCCAGAGATAGCCTCTGCTGTAATTTATCTGCTCCTGTTGGACTGGATGCTCGACTGTTAGGTGCTGTCCTCTGGCGGAGCCTACTGCTACTGCCACATACAAGAACAGTCGGACTTGATGCCCGACTATTTCCGGGGCTTGAATGGCAACTTGTACCCCCTCCTCGTGGTATCTTACTTGCATGGTTTCCTTTACTGGTAGTCCCAACATCATCCAAAGAATGCAATTCTCTCTGTGTATTTCTACTGCATTCAGTTTTACTAATATCAATCATTTTGTTAACAGTCTTTCCATTTGTTGATGTAAACATCATTAATTCTTTTTGCACACTACTAGAGAGGAACTTGTTTTCTACCCTTCTTCCTTGTACTCTTGCCTGTATAGTCAACCTGTCCATATCATCCATTTCCAATGAGCTGTGTCGCCGCACTGTATGTTTCACAGTTGATGGCATAATCATACTCCGTCTCTTTACAGTATTACCAATAACAGTAACATCTGTTCCAGTTTCTCTGTCTAGTGATGTTCCCCTCTTAATTTGGCTCTGGGAATTAAATGTACTTTTACGAGTCTCTGGCCCTACAGAATGACGATTTGATGCCGCGCCTCTTTTAATCATTGGAATATCTGTATCCCCTCTCTTAGTTTGTACTACTGAATTATAACTATGCCGCTTGCTGGTAACAGTAGTTACTGACAGTTTTGCTTCACAGAGATCTTGGCTTTGTGGGTTTAACTTCTTCACAGTAAAAGTTTCCTTATGCTTTTCTGTACCATCATGCGATGCTGATATCTGTAATCTATCTAAGTAGCTGTGTCTCCTGTTCTCAGACATACTAGAATCTTTCTTTTCCTCATTGATGTCACCAGCTTTTATTTTCACAACTTTGTCTCCCTCTATGTAGCTGTGCCGTCTGTTGGTAGCTGGGACATTTACTGCTGGCTTTTGCTTATTTGATGAATTAAATTTACCCCTTGAAGTCTGCTGACCCTGATAGTCAACCTTGCCACTGAAAACTCCAGAATTACGTTTACTAATGTTACTTGGTATAAAGGTTTTCTTTGCTGTAACATTAGCAGAAACTGATGGCTTTGAGGCTGCTGTTACATTACTAGTTTTTGTGACTATTTTGTGTGCTCCACTGAACTTGGATTTTGACTCCATACTACAATTTCCAGGTTCAGGAGTCTTGCACTCTCTCTTAAATTCTTTCTGCAAAACTGACTGTGAAATATTCTGTGAATTTATACTAACAGAAGTGCTATTGTTCTTGCAGAGTATTTCACGTAAATTTGGTATCCTGGATGGTAATGGTGTGAAATCTGATGTGGTAAGCTGCTGTGGTATTCGAATTCCAGCATCGACATAGAACTCATCTTCCAAGCTGGAAACAATAAACCTTGTAGCTAATTCACAATTTCCAATTGCATGGTTAGTATCCAGACTGCAATTAATGCTGGGGTTAAATTCTTGGTACTGCCAATGTCTGTGTTGAGGATGAGGCACACCACCCAAAGCATATACTTTGCATTCAAAATTAAGTATGTCTGCAAGCTGATTATCTGAGGTACTGCAATTAGGGCCATGCATGTTAGTTGTGTCATCTCCTACAGTATTACATACCTCCCTCAAATGATTGGCACTGTCATCATTAGGATCAGAAGCATCAGCTGTGAGTTTGGGTAAACCAGCAGAAGCAATGAGGTTTTCTCGTAAAAGGCTTAGATTTTGTAAGTGCATGTCTTCATTCCCAGCTACACATTCACAGAAATCTTTACCGGATGAAGGATTTTGAGGAAATTCAAAATGAGATGCAGAACAGCACCCCAACTTATTGTGTTTTGCTAAACAGATGTAAGTTTTCTGTGCTTGTTGGGAAATGTCGTTAGTTGCAGGTGCAAACTGCCAGCTAAAATAAAAGCACACAAACCACTCATTCCAGTTAATTAACACAACATGCACCTTTGTACAGATCCAACAGTACAGAGAAGTCATATTAGTAAATATACATTATAAGCATAAGATTCTCACACCTGAAGATATCCCCAGATGTCAAATCTATAAGCAGACCAAATAACTGCACAGACTAAAGCCCATGCACAATTAATTAGTCCAGCACCTACATTTGTTAACTACAGATATCCCTCATTATAAGTGGTTTCGCTTCACATGAATTTGCTACAATGCGATTTCATTTAAAAAATCAGTACCTCAGTGTGTCATGTAACTGCAATGACACAATGTGTGAACAACTGAAAAATGGGCAAACACCACGACAATTACTGTTCACATATGCATTCTCAGCTGCACTCAGTTGTGCTTAGTTTGTCTGCAGTTGCAGGCTTGCAGCATCACAAATGACATTTTATTTTAACTCCTTAATTTTGTGCAATCCATAACTTAAAACTGATTATCATGTCCAAACATGGGAGCACTGACTGAAGTGTACTGATGACAAGCAGCAAAGGAAATCTGTTAGCACTGAGGAATTATACGTGATGTGAATGTAATGAATGGATGTCTGAAACAGCCAATGCCACAGGAATTCCTGAATCAAACTTAGGAACCATTAGTATAATGGGGATGATGACTATTAAGTTCACAGAAATTAGGGTGCCAATTATGGATAGATTGAAAAGGATGGTGGCTTAGTGGGTGGAAAATAAATACCAACATGCCATTCCTCTTTCCACCATAATCACTCACGATGGGGCAAAGAGATTATTTGACAACCTAAACAGTACTGAGACAATACATAAGTGCCACTGTTTGCTGCCGGTACCTAGACGTTCAGAACATTAAAAGGATATTACAGATTTCACAACTTTAAGGTAACAGGCAAGAATTGCTAGTCTATTGACTTGTAGCCTACCCAGCCTCATTTGGATCCTGTTTTTCACCCTCACTAGTATCCCCTAAGTCATTTGATTGTTCACAAAATGTAAATATATAATACTAATATCAAAAATAAATCTCAAAGTAAGCAGTTACTGTTAATTCTTTTTTTCATGATGGTGGAACACGTGCCTTGTCACACTGTGCAAAAATTAACTGACTTTCCAAAATTTTTCTTTATGCAGTGACTTCCAGGAATGCATTAATTGTGGGTAACAAGAGATACCTTCAGAACAAAATTAAGATTAGAGCTGCAAAAAGGATGGGAAGACAACAAGCTAGTGTCCCAGCTGAGATTTGAACCAAGCACCTCCCAAATACAAGCTTTGAATGTAACCTCTACACCAACCTGTTCAAAGTCATGACTAACTTCTACATAAGTCATAAGAGAAAGCAAAGGAAGAAAAAGGGAAGCAACTGTTTTAGAAATGTATTGGCATTACAGAGTTTCTAGTCCCAAAAATTTTAGTGAATGAGATTTATTAGCCATCTGACAGTAAGTAAAAAAGTAAAGTAAAGCTATCCCTGTAACAGGCGTTGAAGGCCCAGAAGGCTGTGAGACGCTGTGGGTCCCACATTATCTAGACAACCAGCTCAAAGATAGCAGTAAGGCTGTCAGCCTTATGCACCGGCCGCCCTTTACTCCCCAGGAAAATTATTTAATTATTTCCTGGTACTCATTTCTGTTAGAGGCTGAGTAGACCCCAGGGATATAGTGCAACCAGAGGGATTCGGTCAACTGAAAAAAAAAAATTCAATGACCTCATCTGGACTTGTAGCATAGTGCCTCAACCAACTATGCTACCACTTGCCCAGCCATCTGACAATGCTATGCTTAAAGGCCCTTGCAAATATATAAACCAACATATAATATATTTAATATTATGAGCTATGCTACAAGCCAGAAGGTCGCGGGTTCAAGTACCGATGAGGTCATTGGATTTTTTTCAGTTGACCTAATCCTTCCAGTCGCACTAGGCCCTGGGGTTTACTCAGCCTCTAACAGAAATGAGTACCAGGAATTAATTAAATAATTTTCCTGGGGAGCAAAGCGCAGCCGGCGCGTAAGGCTGATAACCTTACCGCCATCTTTGAGCTGATTGTCTAGATAATGTGGGACCATGGCTGCACCAATTTCAGTAACCTAACAATATGTTGCTTTTGTTGGGGCAGTAGGGAATCATGAGGTACCAAAAATTGGAACCACTCAGGAAGAGGATTACACAAGACCCCTGACCTGGTATCAAATATTAACAGAAGAAAACTGCAGTAATTGGAGTATGTGATTCAAATGGACTAAAACAAAAATGACAAAGAAACTTTTTGAAAATAGGCTAGAAAGTGGAATAGAAGTTGGAAAGTCGTGATTTATGACAACTGAAAGTGAAAAGATGGAGGCAAAAGAAATAAAAGAAAAGAACCGGCATCTGTCATAAAGGTCGTTGTTCTTACAGGATCACAAAACCAGCAAGTAAATAAAGCTGCATAAGGCAGTTATAATGTGTGAAGAGTGCTGGGATTGCATACCAAGCTCCAGAAAATTAGTCCACTGGTTCAAAATTTATTACAGGCCAACAGATACACATATACTTACAAACACAAACCCACAGACAATATAATACCATAAACCACCAACCAACAAGCAAACTGGTTAATTTTCTGGATGCAAATAACAATAAAAGCTGACAAATTTGGTTGCCTTCAGTCTGTATGAACATAAGCTGGACATAATCAATGAAATCCTTCATCCAAAGCATAAGCCATAGTTAACCTTTCCATGGTCTCTGTTTGTGGTCATCAGTCGTCATTGTCGTCATCATCATCATTGTCGTCGTCATCATCATCATCATCCAGTCGTCATTGTCGTCATCATCATCATTGTCGTCGTCGTCATCATCATCATCATCATCATGTCGTCATTGTCGTCATCATCATCATTGTCGTCGTCGTCATCATCATCATCATCATCATGTCGTCATTGTCGTCATCATCATCATTGTCGTCGTCGTCATCATCATCATCATCATAAAACTATATTTTCAGTGGTAATTTAAATATTTATGCACCTAGTAAATAAATATTTTAGGAATATTAAATTCTCATATTTAGCATAACTGAGATGACATACAAATACTGTATTTATTTTCACCAAAAGTAAAAATGTTAAAGCAAACACAAATATCTGAGAATGGTTCAGGAAATGCCAAAAATTACTGCAATCTCCATTGCCATCATAGATCTAGCAACAAACTAATATTCAAGCATCTATTAGGTCATAGACAGCAGCCAAAACAATATGACATAAAACAGAATGACCCTTCTGAATCACTTGTACAGTGGTCAGTGAAAACAGGCAACCACCAATTCAACTTAATATTTAATCACAGAAGAATGACTTTTGTTTGCTATGGTAAATCAACCTGCTTCCCTCCCAGGTCCACAAAATTTCACTTCCCAGAGCCATCGAGATTAAAATGAGTTACACATGTAGATTATCATGAAAAAAATCCTTCTAAAATGCAGTGTGGCAAATAACATGTAACTTTAAAAAAAGCTGCAGTAATGGGAAAATATAACTGCTGACTTCAGCTACAGGATATACATGTATTATAAGACAATCAACTGATGATAAAGTGTGATCATTTTACAATTAGAAACCTCTAAGTTAGCATGTTGGTTCAAGTGATTGCACTTCTGACTTTATTCATGAGTTGCATGGTTTGAATCTCACCCAGGACACAACCCTGAGACTGTTCACAGTTTTCCTCACTACCTCCAAGCAAATGTCAGGATAGTACCTTAAAATTAGGCCACAATTGCTTCCTTCCAAATCCTTTCCAATTCATTATTCACTAATCATTCTATCATTGAGCACTATGCAGCATCAAATACTGACATCATTGTTAAATGATGATGACGATCATGATGATGATAGAAAAATAAAGACCTCAACATATATTTAAACAAAACACACGTATCAAATTATTATGACAAAATAAACAAAGGTTAACATGAAGTTACTTTTATGCACACTGTAAACAAAAAAATCAGATTTACATGATGCATCATCCATAACCCTTACTGTTGTGTAGTTTTGTGTGCTGTGCTTTGTTCAAGAGTGGCGAGTTATTTTGTGTTGTCTTATTGTATTACCACTGCCATGGGGTAAAAACCCATTGGCAGTCAAATAAATGATGATGATGATGGTGATGACGATGATGATGGAATAACACATGCATGCAGTTTCTTGTACTAGTGAGTGATATTATCTTCTCAAGGACTAGTTGTACTATAGAGTTACTTTTAAAGGATTAATATTATTACAAGACATGAAAAATTTAGAAAAAGAAAAATTACACTGACTTCTTTGGAAAATTGAGATTATCACCAAATGACATGCAATGGATGATTATACAGAAAATACTCTGAATTATTTATTTAAGATTACTTTATTAACAGACTTCAGATATCCAATATAAATTATGTTAGACTTGAAAGATTATATTTAAATAAAACTAATATAAAAATCTTACGCTATTACTAATTTTACAATAGTATGTCTATATCTTAATTACTGACAATAAAATAAAATCTCACACAATAACTATCAGTAAGTAATGGTGGTATCAAGTCTCACTTTACTTTCTTCTTATCAGTAATAAGTCTTTTATACATATATATCAATGCCTCAAAATAATTCCCAATGAATTCATTTGGAGAAATGTGGTGTTGGAGAAGGATGGAGAAGATCAGTTGGACCGATTATGTGAGAAATGAAGAAGTGTTAATTAGAGTCAGTGAGCAGAGGAATATCCTACATGAAATAAGAAAACGGAAGGCTAATTGGATTGGTCATGTTTTACGCAGAAACTGCCTTCTGAAAGAAGTTATTGAAGGAAAGATAGAGGGGCGGATAGAAGTGACCAGAAGACGAGGAAGAAGACGTAAGAAGATGCTGGATGACCTTTGGGACAGAAGAGGATATTTTCATTAGAAGGAGAAAGCTCTACATCGCATCAAGTGGAGGAACTGTTTTGGAAGAGACTGTGGACCTGCCGTCTGACAGATTACTGATGATGATGATGATGAATTCATTTATTTAAAATAATGATCACTCTATCCTTCCAACTTCTGGTCATATTTCACACAGTATAAGGAACCTAACACTACAGATAAAAGTATTTGCATACCTTTGCATTGCGCTCTTATGTGGAACACCACCAAAAACTAAAACCAAAATAAACATAATTTGTTAACATTATGATGCTTCTCAACACTACAACAAGCAATAAAATCCAATTATGAAACGGCATTCATAAAGTGAACTATTACTACAAAAACATGGTGGACTTGAAACTACTTCTATAAAAAGTACTTTCTTTTCTATTGAAAACTGGTGAAATCTTTTAATGCAAAGTGGTTAATTAACTGTCAAGCTCTGTGTAAAGTCACTGTAGTAATTCCTGATTTACACTTCTTTCTTACAGCAATTCTCTTCTTCATTTCTACCACCCAATTCCCTGTATTACTCAGTTAATGTATCTGCCAACCAATCAATGAATTTCTTTACAGAAATTGCATCATACAGCCCAATGCAGTAAATCTAGTTCAGATTTCTGTCAAGAAACCACCTCCTTTCTCTACTTCCAGTTCATATTAATCTACTGGGAATGTTTAACTGTACCCCCTCAGGGCAATCACAGTGGGTCATGCACATTTATCATAGAGGTTACACAATGTTCAGACCATTAACACTTACATGTTGTTGGGTGTTGGAGGCTTGTCCTGATTGGGCTTGATGTAGGTATACTGTAAAAAAAAACATTAGCTATGACATTGTTAATGACAAGCCAATACCATGTTCACCTTACTATAGGAAAAGATTTTATTACCTTAGTTTTATTATAAACCCTTATATTCTCAAATGAAGAAATATGTAAAAAAACATATGCAGTTCAAAAGATTCTCAAATAAGATACATCTAGACCTGTGGCATTATCTTGATACTTTCAATAAAGAAGTATCACATTCTTATGAACATACTTAAACATCAACTGTTATATTTCGCAGCATACTTCCATGTAATTTGTCCATATTCAGACCCCGACATAGGGCCTATTCTACAAGAATTAGAAAATGGCGAACAACCAAAATGGCAGGATATTGCAGATCGGAGTCCCAAGTACAAAAGCTACTGGGCCCAGTGGAAATCGCTCGCTGTGAGAAACGGCGTACTAGAGCGCGACTGGGAATCCACCAACAGAAGACATCAAGTAGCCCAGATAATTATTCCTCGGAGCAGGGTGAAGGACGTTCTGAGCAAACTACACAGTGGACGGTCAGAAGGTCACTTCAGTGTCAACAAAACTCTGAATAAGGTTCAGCAGATATTCTACTGGCTCCAAGCAAGAACTTATATTGAGAAATGGTGTCGACAGTGTGACACATGTGCATCCAATCGGGGACCACGGACCAGGAATTGTGGGCAAATGCACCAGTATGTCGGGGCTCCCTTCGAGAGAGTAGCCACTGATATAGCAGAACCCTTCTCACGAAGCGACCAAGGAAACCGATACCTACTGATCACTATGGACTACTTCACCAAGTGGCCGGAAGTGTACGCCATCCTGAATCAGGAGGCTTCGACAATAGCGGAAGTTCTGGTTGCCAACTTCTTCTGCCGCTTTGGCATACTTCGGGAGCTGCACAGTGACCAAGGCCGTAACTTCGAGTCTCATCTACTGCAGGAAGTTTTGCAACACCTGGGAGTGAGCAAGACGCGCACCACACCCCTGCACCCACAGTGGGATGGCATGGTGGAACACTATGTCAAGACCACCGAGGAGCACTTGTGAAAGGTCGTCGCATCCCACCAAAGGGACTGGGATGAGAGGTTACCCCTCTTTCTCCTAGCTTACAGGGCATCCACTCATGACACTATGGGCTTGAACCCTGCTAGCCTAGTGTTCGGATGAGAACTACGACTACCCTGCGACCTGCTGTTTGGAGTACCTCCAGACAAAGAACTACCCACAACCGATTATGCTGCAGACTTGGTGGATCATCTGCACGACATCCACAATTATGCCCAACAACACCTGAAGATCACCAGTGACCGGATGAAAACTCAGTACGATAAACTGGCCAACTCCGCAGGTTATGACGAAGGCGACAGAGTTTGGCTCTACCACCCAATGCACAGGAAAGGGAAATCGCCGAAACTACATGCATCCTGGGAAGGTCCTTACAAAGGAGTGACCCGGATAAATGATGTGGTATACCGAATCCAGAGGACCCCTAGGTCGAGGATGTTGGTTGTACACCTGGACCGGCTCGCGCCTTATCATGGAGCTGCTCGAGACGAGCAACCATAAAAAGGGGGAAGATGTAGCGGTTGTAACGGCCGGGGAACAGATGCTGCAAGAACAGCCTCCAAAGCAAAGGAACGGGGGTGCACCGTTAGGCTATTTGGGACGAACAGCCTTAAGGAGGGAGCAGTGTGACATGTTGCACAATGGAGGACAACCCCTCCCTACCCAGCAGTGACATGGCAACTCTGGCCACAGTGACGTGGCAGATGAGTCAGCACTCCGTCCCCCCCTCCGCGGTGACGTAACGCGCAACGCCGTAATTGCTACGTACCCATAAACAACTTCAAACAGCGTTGCTATGTAAGAGGCAAACACTGCGACTATATAAGAGAGCTGCACTGCCTGTGAGGGAGTTGAAATGTGGCCTTCACCGAGTTCAGTTGTCGCAGTTAGTTAAAGTGTATCAGCAGCCGAAGACAGTTCTCCAGTCAGCAGTGAACGAGTAAAAGTGTGATAATCAGTGACAGTTTGTAATAACTGAGAATTCATTGGGAGTGCGTAACACAGTGACACTTGTATAGCTCCCGTACTGTGAAACGTGTAGACTACTGACAATAGAGTGAATTGAATATTGCGAATAGGGTTATAAAGTGTGAAACCCCGCAACTTTGTTATAATTAATTGTAGCCATTACTTGTAGGTTGTTAAATAAACCAATTAACAATCCGAACGGCGTCTTCAGTAACGAAACACGTTACAATATTAAGAAGTGAAAGCTTTACACTGTATGTATGGCATTTTTAAACCAAGTCACACTTCTGAACAATCAGCTCATGATAAGCTAGCAATGAGGTCACACTTCACATCAGTGCCAAGAATAACAGCAAAACCAATGTGTGTGTAGAATATGAAATACAGACCTCCTCCAGCTCCCCACCCCAAGTTGCCTGATTTGACCACAGAAGACTACATGGATGATCAAGTGCATTGGGCTCCCACAAATCCATATGAACTGTGATCAGCGACCGTCGCAATTTGCCACACTTAAAATAGAACACATTGGATACTGTCCACATTATGTGATGATATTACACAGAACAGTAGCAAAAGTAAAAAATATACTGGGGAAAATATCTAATATAGTGCACTGTTTCATTTTATAGTTCTGTTCATTTTTGTTATGTGATTGTTCAGAAGTGACCTAGTTTAGAAATGCCTTTTAGTTAAATTTTTCTGCACAACTAGTCCTATGAACTTTGAATTATGATCTCAACTATTATTCTTTTCTCTTTCTAACAAAGACTCATATGTAAAATTGTGTAATAAAAAAGGGAATATCACGTTTGCACCAGACTACCACAAAAACAATGATAAAAAACAGAAGATATTTAATCTGTATCAAACTTTCTGTGAGAAAATTTCAAAAACTCCTGTCCACACAATTGATGGTGCCCTATCAGCTCTTCTCTTGGAAGCTTTAGTATCTATGAAACACTTAATGTTCTCTCACAAAGGCATCTCTGTGCTCTTGCCATGGTAAGCACCCCCCTATTTCTGACTATCCAACTTTATGTGTTACTTTAACCAAACAAGTAAAAACAAACTAACTATATGGTACAGGGTCTTCCTTAAATAGATGACAGTTGTTCAGCTGGTCTACAAATTCTCTATTATGGAACCAAAAGTTCATTACCTTGATGAGAAATGCTCACCACACTGAACCATATCATGAACCGATTCAATTCAAATCACATTTTCACAATGTATTTACCTAACTTCCTTTTGCAGCATGTTGTCATGCCTTATTATATTCAGTTCCCTCAGTTCCTTTCATCTGTCTACATCAAATAACTACGATAGTTTCAGAGTGGATAATTTTCAGTCCAGTGTGACTCACAAGTTTACAACACTTCAGTCTTTTTCACCTTACATGTTTTGATTCAAAAGAATCATCCTCAGAGGCACACCACTACGAGCAGGAAACACTGTCACATAAGATGTTTTAACCATATGCACTTAAGCTATGAATAATGCTCACTACATAAATTTGTTGTTATCACAGTTGGTTTTGGTGTTTGTCCCAGGCATTCACGACGGCGCTTCTTGAAGAGTAGATTTCCGTATGACGTTGTTTCTTTTAAGCGTATTTGCTGGGTATTCTGACTGGGATTTTCCACTGCACGCGATGTGATATTCACTTTTTCATACATTAGCCTCCCAACGTATTTAAAATTGTATTAAAATTTTGCATGTAAAAAATTAGTTATTATGTTAAAATATCGTGAGCCGACATTGGGTCATGTTGTTTTCTTCCTGATGGTGGGAGATGTCGTTTATTTCTCTTGATTTTATGTTCTTATTATTAGTTGTGTAGTTTACGTGCGTGCTGTGTCGGCTCACGATATTTTAACATAATAACTAATTTTTTACATGCAAAATTTTAATACAATTTTAAATATATTGGGAGGCTAATGTATGAAAAAATGAATATCACATCGCGTGCAGTGGAAAATCCCAGTCAGAATACCCAGCAAATACGCTTAAAAGAAACATCATATGGAAGTCTACTCTTCAAGAAGCGCCGTCGTGAATGCCTGGGACAAACACCAAAACCAACTGTGATAACAACAAATTTATGTAGTGAGCATTATTCATAGCTTAAGTGCATATGGTTAAAACATCTTATGTGACAGTGTTTCCTGCTCGTAGTGGTGCGCCTCTGAGAATGATTCTTTTGAATCAAAACATGTAAGGTGAAAAAGACTGAAGTGTTGTAAACTTGTAAGTCAAACTGGACTGAAAATTATCCACTCTGTAATTAGCAGTGTGACGGACCAAAATGAGACAAATCAGAATACAATTGTTTCATTGAATTTTCACCAGCATCAGGCCACTTGAGTGTTAAAGTGTACAAACATTTGATAAATGTAGGATTTGAGGTTCTCACAGTGGTGGTTATGGATAGCTCTATCTTCTGGCATATAATAACACCATGCAGTCTGATTAAAGTCAAATGACGTTTCAGCGAAACATTTTGCCTCCTTCTTCAGGGTTCAAGAGTACACCAGGTCAAAAACCAGCATGAAGAGGGCAGCAAGCAAACAAGCTACAAGGCATTTATCCAAGAAGATATGCAATGCTCACTTTCATGTTTTCATACTAAAATGATCTACCAATGGCATAAGTCACCAAAATATTTAACTATTCCAACTATTTTGATTAATATGGTTGATGTAAACAGATGCAAAGAAGTAAAATAACTTCATTAATTATGTAAGATTAATTTTAATATTATTGTGTCAACTGCACACGTCTCTCAAGAGATCTATATTTCCCAAACAACACTTTTTATGCATGATTTGAGTCCCCATGTATGTTACATGCCCTACCAGTATTATCCTCCTTTATGTAATTATATTATATTACATCACCTTAAAAAATTATTTTATTAATATTACCCACAGAGAAGCAGACATTACAAATACTCACTTTGATGAATAGTTCTTTTTTTCTGCCACAGAAGGAACTGGTGGACTTTTAAACTCAATAAACCCTGAAATTAAATATAAATTTTCTTCTCATTCACTACAATTATGAGACCAGCATGCCCTCCTAGCTCCAGTTCATCAGTTACAACAATAAAAAGTAAATTCACATTCTCTTCAAGACATGTATCAGGCTTAACATTTTTCGTATATCATGTACCTATACAGAAAATGGAGTATTCACAAAGACATAATAAATTATAATAGATTTTCCCATTTCTTTGTTAACATAAATCTTAGCAGTTCAGCAGAACTCACATGCTGGATTTACATACCTGTGAAACCAGTAAACTATCTTGTGGGACTTTGCAGATATAATCAGTAAACTACAAGTATAAAAACAAGACAAACTCAGACCTTTAATAAAGTCTAATATATGAAATTTGTCATCAAATGAGATATTCACTCATAATTCATCAATTCCTCCCGCCCAATATATATAGAGGGTTCCAAAAAAATGTACTCCTTGATAGTCAATATCTTTGGAACAAAATGACATGTAGTTACAATTCTTGGGCGGAGAGAGAGAGAGAGTCATTGTATGTGACCATAATCAGCAGCTAAACAGCGTCAATGCTGCCGAACTGCTGAGCAAACTATGACTGTCAGTGTGTCCAGTGTGATGGCTGCACACGACGCTTCAATGGTTTCTTGTAGTGTGTTCAGCGTAGCTGTCTTTTGTCGATAAACTAAATCCTTCATAGGTAGAAACTGAGAGATGTTAGGTCTGGAGACCGTGGTGGGTACTCAATAGCACCTCTTTGACCTATTCATCGTCCAGGTAGAATGTCATCCAAGTATGCCCTGACTTCTCAATGGTAGTACACTTGATCGGCTTACCCCACTTTCACGTGCACACTGATTCACAGATTTTTGTGCTGATCATATAAAGTGTTGCAACACCACAGCACTGGAAGGTGGACTTGTTACTATCCGTGGTCGCCCAGATCTTTGCTTATGCACATCATGAACAGTACCATCAACTTCAAATTTATCCCAAATACGGGCAATTGTTCGACATGTTGGTGGCTGAGTTCCAAACTCATTCTGCCATTGTTGTTGTACCTCTTTAATGTTTTCTTACTTCCAGTACAACTTCAATACAGCCTTGCACTGCTCAAAGAACAACCTTTCAGCCATTACTGCTGCTGTCTTCTGCTCGTAGTGCGCACGCGGCACGACACTCACATGACTCATGTGACCTTCACCATCTGTTGAGAAAACATTACACTACACTACCACGCAAGAATTGTAACTACATGTCATTTTGTTCCAAAGATATTGACTATCAAAGAGTAAGTAGTTTTTTTTGGGCCCCCCCCCCTGCATATATAGACACACGAGGTACTATCAGAAAGTCCCCGGACTAGGTCAAAAAAGGAATGCTGGCTTTATTTTCTCAATTTTGGCTGCCATCTCCTTCAGAACAGTCTCCTTGGGAATGTATACAGCAATCCCATCATTTTCTCCATGCTTCAAAAGCACATGGAAGTCACTGTCCTTTGTTGAGTACCGCTTGCAATTTCCTTTGGATGTCAAGACACTGTTTCAAAACACTGTCCCTTCAGTTTCATTTTCAATTTGGGTAACAAAGCAAAATCATAGAGTACGGAAATCCATCGAGTAGGGAGGATGGGGAATGATAACCATGTTGTTGTTAGTCACAGACTCTGTGGTTTTCAGGGATGTGCAGGCGGGCGCATTGTCATGATGAAGGAACATAGTAGTGCACGTTCAAATTTCGGCAAAGATCTCCTGGTAAATTACATAACTGATCCCAATGATGTCTGCAAACTTATGGATTGTTCAGCGATGGTCTTCATGGATGAGTTCTCAAATTTTTTCCAACATTTTCTGTCGCTTTGCATGTGCGTCATCTTCAACTGACACTCGGCCGGCCTTAAAACATGAACACCATTCAAAAACTGCTGTCCAGCTTAAAGAATGTTCTCCAAAAGCCTCATGAAGCATTTCAAGGGTTTTGGTAGCAGATTTACCGAGCTTCATGCAAAACTTGATGCAGACACATTGCTCGATTTTGCCATCAACTGCAGACAAAATGAAACACGAAATTGAAAAACAATGCATGCTCAAATCATGATGTCTCAAGGTAGACTGATGCAATAGGCTTGCGTAAGTGTGACCTTGGCCTCCACGTTCATCTTCTTTAACCGAGGCAGTTACAACAATAACAGTCCAGGAATTTTCTGATAGCACCTTGTATATATATTACTGCATGGCAAAGTGCACAAAACTTTTCACACCACTATCCTCAAACACGTGCAGATACAATATAGACCGACTCAGCATGTGTAAGTGAAATAAATGACATCTGTCGAAGGTGAAAGTGCTGCTTTCCAAAAATTGGTGGAGCTTCTGAACTATCTCGTGGAACAATCAGCAGTATGAAAGGGATATTAAAATGTTCTGTTAGGAAAGTCTGTATCATATAAATTTATAGCAAATTTGACACTTAAATCTTATCTTTAAATATACATACATACACATGTCCATGTGTATGAAGTGTAGCTAAGCAGAAACCTTCCTAAGTGATACATACTCAGCTGTGTGAAGAGCAGAACAAAATGTAAGCTTGCATTATCACATTTGGGTTCTGAGATTTTTCCCTTGTGGCTCGCACTTCCAGCAAAAATGACATATCTAACATATTTTGGTCACTGAAGCTGGTTCTAAAATCATCAAAATAGGCGTGATTCAAGTTTTATGTTGTAAGATTTGAGGTTTTCACAGCGGTGACTATGAAGAGAGCAGTCTTCTGGGATGTGGCTCTGTGTAGATGTGTTAACTGACGTTTCAGAGGAACGTATCATCTACAAGCTTGTACCGGTTCTCACGGTCTCTTCACTTGTGGATTCCTTATTTTTCCTTCTACCCTGAAGATGGAGGTGATACATTCTTCTGAAACGTCGGTTAACACCACATCTACATGGTGCCACATCCCAGAAGACTTTCTTCAGGTTTTATGTTGATCGTACTCTGTAGTAACCACAAGGAAATTTACTTTAGAGAAGCTTAAACTGTTTATTTTCAGCAGTATGAGAAGAAAAACTTTTACATAATAAGTCCAAAAATGTTGAACACACTAAACCAAACCATATGTTATGCAAATGTAAATCTATATAACCTCTTCTAAATTGCTGTTGCAGTACATATCTGAATGAGTAACTAAAGTCACTACAAATTCCCCAACCTAAGGCAAAGAACTTACGTCTCTTTAGATCTGTCTGACCCACAAATTTTCGTTTGCCTAATGCTGACACAATTCCAGATAATTTTGTTTCTTCATCAGCTTTTCTTTGATCTTCTATATCTTCCTTTGATGCAGGAGGTTGACTGCCAATCTGTAAATCATATTCACATTCTGTTCTTTTGGCTTGGACATAATATCTACTCTGACTGAGGTTCTACAATTTCTTGTGTTCTTCCTCATTTCCCCCTTACAAATTCCAAGGAAATGCATTAAAATTGGCATTAAAATCAAAAAAGAAACAAACAAATACACAAATAACACAGGTCTGCAACCAAAAAACTGCACAGGATATTTTTGCTGTTTCTTATAGATCTTTACTCACTAAAACGGGAAATAGTAGTAAAAAAAATCCTTCACGTCAATTTTTTTTTTTTGCAAAACTCATATTCTTAGTTTAATTTTGCATGAAATTTCTCTTCAATATGAAATCTGGTATCCTATTGTTGATTCTAAAAACCATATCCAATAATTATTTCTTACTTTAAAATATTTATGAGAGTGAATCTAAAAAATAATACAAATAGAAAATGGGTGGGATGGTGGGGAGGTGGAAGGGGTTGGTAGGGTGGGTCTGGCGGTGTGAGGAGCTCAGGGGATCATGTCCCAACACGTTTACTTTGTTTGTAGCGAAAGGTGAGGAATCTTACTAGCTCGGTTGAGCATGTTTGGACATGTTCTTTGGGGCAATAGGAATGAGTATAAACAAGCCTGATGTCAGATTTAATCATGTCTCAACATGCTAAATAAGTTCAGGATCTCGGATGATGTATAAGCCACTCAGTTTACATCCTGCATTCAAACGTGACTGTGCTTGTGTTTTAGTTCTGTATTATGGCTGAAAGAGGTTGTGTTATTTCTCCGGACAACTTTTGTTTTATTTGTGGTGAATACACAGTTAAAAGTCAACAAAGAGATATAAGTGATTTTGTGAAGAAAGTGTATTTTGCTTATTTCAAATTGAAACTTGGGGATCAAGACAAACCTTGGGCTCCTCACAAGGTGTGCAGAAGGTGCGAGGAAGATCTTTGTTTGTGGTTTAAGGGTAAGAAACACTCATTTCGTTTTGGCATTCCTATGATGTGGCATGAACATCAAAACCACATGACTGATTGTTATTTCTGTTCAGTAGATGTGAAAGGCTTTAATACAAAAAATAAAAAGAAAATATCTTACCCATACCTTAACTCTTTGACTGGCGCGAAGGGTATTTAAATCCCACCCCTGTCCTGGCAGGCCCTTTAAACCCTATGTCGCTAAAATGCATGTAGTTACTTTTTCCTAAACAACTTCAACAAAAATTGGTTTTTAAAAACGAAATTTTTAGGAACTAATTAAAATACAATATTTTATGCAATAAATGCTTTTCCACACCTCTTTATTTGTTTTTCTTCGTGTGATAAACATTGAAACATGAAAGTTTGCAGAAGAGCCACACCACAGCCTGCACACATGATACTTGTTTCTTTTCTAATCTTGTGCTTAGCACTCACGCGACACTTTCTCAGGGCACCATTCTTCTTGTTACTGGGAGGAACATGGACCATTTTGTGAATTTTCAGGCCTCCCTCTAGATGATTTACTGGCTCTTTCACTGGTGGTCTTTTCAAGGTCGAGGGGGGGAGGCGTGACTGCACTCGAGTCTGACGCAATAGATTCGTCATCCACTTCATTCCTTGAATCTTCTCCCTCTCCACACTGTTTGTTTGGTTCAGTCATTTTTCTACACAGTCCAATATTAAATCTTTGAATTTGTAATTTCTCTTCTTGTATTTTTCGTTTGTTGTGTTCTTTTTGAATAGAATGAAACTATTCAACCGCAAAGAAATTTTTTGTCCATACCATGGAGTGTGAAATAGGGGCCTAGTGGACCAATATTCTTCAATTTCAGGGCATTTGTCGATTCCTGTCATGAACACAATTCCTAAGTATGTCCAGATTTCATCTGGTGTGACATATTTGTAATTGTGTTCTCAAGAGTGAGGAGCTAACTCATGTGTGTTGAAGTGCTGGTGAGCATAGCGATTGGTTTCAGTTGTGATGTGATTTACCAAGTCGTCATCCAGAAAAAATTTTAATCCATGAAAAGGGATGCATTTTATGTGTTATATCAATTTTGATCCCGAAACTATTAGCAAATGGAAATATTGGGGGTACAATGTCTCCGTACGTTCATGAGATGGGCGTGTCAGGCACCGCACTCGTGGTAGGTAAATGTTCATGATTACTGTCTTGTGGATCATTGTCTATCACTGTATTATTGTCACTAAAAACTTCATCTAATTCAGGAATCATTATTTCATCGCCACTATCATCATCAGCACAAATCTCGTTCACAACATTTTCCAGCTGGTCTGTAGGAACACGAAGACACTTGCTGCGAGAAGCCATGGTGAAACTGAATGAATGTGAAATATTTTCTGACCTTTTCCTTCTCAGAGGGTTCTGACAGTAATATAGACCCCCACAAAGTTTACAAGGGTTCTTTACAAACATGCACAAAAACTATCATATATATGTCTTTGGTTGATGAGTGCCAAGAGAGCAAAGAAGGGAAGAGATTGTCAAAGCGTTAAAACACGCCAACGCCAGGGAATGCCTGGCATCATTCGGGCGTTAAAACACGCCCACGCCAGTCAAAGAATTAATTCAGCTATTCGTCCAGTGCCTCATAGCTCTGAAATACCAGTTCCCCTCCCACCTTCCAGTCTGGATGATATACAGAGTGATTCGGAGGACAGAACTATATTACCACCCCATGATGAATCCAGCTCAGATTTTTCTGTTGATGAGGGACTCCAACCTTTTTCTCAGAGTGAGCTCAACGACTTAGTTAGAGATTTAAGCCTTTCCAAAGATGCAGCCGAATTGCTAGGGTCAAGACTAAAAAATAAAAACTTGCTGTATGATCAAGCGGGAAACGGAAAGTGAAACTGTGTTTGGAGAAGCATCAAAGAGAAGAAGAAAAGGTTTCAGAGGCAAAAAGACTGAACACGGAATGTTAAATATATCATGAAGGAATTGTTTGTTTAATTATGAGAAATAATTTGTTTAGTTCAATGTAATAAAATTAGTGATTTTTTTCATTGCTGTTATGATTTTTTATTGTAAACCCCTATTATTTTCCAAAAAACCGTACATGATAGGGGGAAACTGAGGTCATTTCTGGATTCAGCATCCTAGAAAACATAAAGTTTACCAAAAATATTCCATGCAGCTGAAAAAAAAAAATTTTTGCAGACTGTGTAATCACTCAATCACTGAATTATTACAATGTCAGAGTAAAAACATGGATGTACAAAAATAAAACCAATTCAAATGCTTGATGCCTACAGCACAGACTAACTGCTGATAGAGTTCAAGTACGATAACATAGGATGACCTCCCATTCATCAAACTATTTCAGCATTTTGATTCTGCTTCCATTCTTGCAAAGTTTAACAAGAAATTTAATGTTTATTCCAACATTCTCATGGCAGCACACCAAAACACCCTCAGACAATAATAGACGCCACTCAGAAAGAGACTGCCATGGATCAACAACACAGTTGTGAAATGCTGATATGCTGACATCATCGAGCCATACTGCAGTTCCTGTCCACTGCTGCCATGGCAAACCATGGCGAGTTCACAAACTTTATTGTCAGACCATGTAAGTGGTCTCTGTCACCAGACTTAAATCCAAATCTACGCGACTCTCTCCTGTAGAGATATCTCAAGGACAGAGTGTTCAACACTAAATATCGCACAACTGATGATTTCAAAGATGCAACATAACAAGTGGTGCATTTTATCCTCACAGAAATTTTGAAAGCTGTTCTACAAAACCTCTTCTTTCAGCTTTGATACATCACCTCCAATAGAGAAGGGCACACTAAGGACTATATTTCCTATGAAGACAGTAATTTCAAATACAATGACACATGTACAACCATTTTATTTCTGTGACAAAATGAATGATTTGAAGAATAAAAAATCATCATTGTATACTAAACAATATACACTGTCACACAACAACTATTAAGGACTCTGAATTTTGGCCATATTATATCACTGTTTACATCACAGTTGTACACCTTTAAACCACTGGAGGGACATCTATCATAGCCATACTGATAAAAATAAAAACCTACTGTAGAAGGCATGATACAACAAATATTCAATGACAGAAATATTCATACTTACAGCATTCATAAGACATAACTCCTGCTTACCACTTTCTCATAAATGGTTCATTATATTACAAAAGGCTATTTTTCGTTATTGGGAAGCACTCTTAACCCAGTGCCCAACTAAAGGACCTTCCTTGTTTGATGTCCAGAAAATAATATACACTGCACATAAACTATTATTTGCTACATGCAAACTGTATTCCATGAAATGGACACACTAATCTATCTCATGGATCAAATTGTAACCTTTTACATAACATACAGATCCTTTGCTACTGACTGGATGGTCGGAAATTTATGTTCTCATATTCTGGATCTTACCACTTCCACTTGAACTTCTATAGCATCCAAGGCTTCTATGGTGAGGTTTAACTGTGCTTTCACATCTCGATCCTTTTCATTGATTGACAGGTTGCGAATATGTGCTTCCAATGATGTCAACAGTTTGTGATCTCCTGGTAGACATAGCATAGACTTCAGCTTTGGGAACATCATGACCACTGTCAGTCGAATATTGGGAACCTGATCATCTGCAAAGTTCCAAGCACTAAAACTCAAAAGTAGGAACTCTTTTTAAAACAACATACATATGAATTAGATATGACATTATACCTCAAGTGAAGCATTTATATGTGATGCATAATTGTAAGTTTTTTGAATGTATGATGAATCTTTGATTGCTAAGTACCAAAGCAAGTAACTTCAAGATTCAGGAGGTCCAGTGTCTTTAAAACCTATCAAGTTCAGTGTGCAAAAATCTGTATCACATGCAAGCAAATTACATTTTGAAAGTATGTTCCATTTGAGTCTGTAGGTGTGGTTCACTACATTTCCAATATCACAACGCAATGGGAGTCATCCATTTTGACCTAGCTCCAAATGACTATGGTAGTTCCATCATTACATCCCTAGATTTTGGCACACCTAATCTATTTACAAATATTTTTTCAATTTGTGGTGAAAGCCAGCAACCATGTACACGTATATGTAGCACATAACATTAAAAATTCATGTGTGTGGAAGATAAAAATTACTACACCATAGTAGTAAATACGAGGGGCGTTCAAGTTCTAAGGTCTGCGATTTTTTTCTCAGGACTGGGAGCAGACAGACAGATGCGGTTTAGTTTAAAATACGTGTGCACTCTTTGTGAATGCGTGACAGAGATGGCAGCACTCTATGGCACACAGAACTCTAGTGGTAGCAGCGAGAGTGAGGAGTGTTTTTGATACTTAAAATGGCGACGTTTTCGTTACAAGAACAGCGAGTAATCAGTTGTTTTCTCCACTTGCGTGGTGCGACACCCATTGAAATTCATGGCCAGTTGAGTGAGACGTGTGGTGATGGTGTCATGAATGTGAAAAATGTGCGTTCGTAGGCACGACAGCTCAAAGAAGGCCGAACGTCGTGTGACAATGAACCAAAACAATCTCGGCCTCGCACCAGCCGTTCTGACAACATGGTCAAGCGAGTTGAGAAAGTTGTTTTGGAGGATCACCGATTGAGTGTGGAAAACATCACCTCCAAAGTTGGCATTTCCGTGGGATCTGTGCATAAAATCCTGCATAAAGACCTGTGAATGCGGAAAGTGTCCTCCACGTGGGTGCCACGAATTCTGGCGGATGACCACAAGGCTGCACACATGGCAATTTGCCAGGCGATGTTGACATGTGATGAAGGCATGAATAGGACTTTCTTTTCATCAACTCTGACAATGGATGAGACATGGTTGCCATTTTTCAATCCGCTATTGCATCAGCAATTTTCCAGTGGTCAAAACAGACTCCTACAGAAGCGTTCGCAGCGGCCATGGAATCATGGCGTTGACGTTGTGAAAAATGTGTACGGCTGCAGGGAGATTACGTTGAAAAGTGACAGAGGTTTCAAATTTTTTGTATGATTATTGTGTGAGAAAAAAAATCGGAGACCTTAGAACTTGAACACACAATGTAGTAAATTATGAAATCATCTACAATGTTCAGGGAGCTAGGATAGCATAGTTGGCATAGCAACTGGCTACGGACTGGATGACTGAGGGGTGGGAGTTAAGGAGTACTGGTAGGGTCAAGAATTTTCTCTACTCCACGTCATCCAGACTGGCTCTGGGGCCCACCCAGCCTCCTATCCAGTGGGTACCGAGGAGGGCTATTTCCCTGGGGGTAAAGCAGTAGAGGCGTGAAGCTGACCACTCACCTCCAGCTAGTGCAGAGGTCAAGAAAACGTGGATCTATACATCCACTTCTCCCTACACTGATTAATTAGTTAAGCACAGGGACAACTTTACCTTTACCTTCTTACCTTTCTACAACATTCATGTTCTGCCAGATCTCCAGACATGTCAATCATGATACAAATCACATAAAATGCAACTAAACCTAACGAGATCAAATATACATTTTAATTAAACAATATATTAACCAGAATACACAGCAGATCTGTCAAAATACCACAGCCCTCAGAGAAGATTCCTGATTAAGAGACTGCATGGAAAATGGATTACATATGAAGACTCAAGAACAGGGCCTCTTACATCCTTGAAGCCAACTGGACATCTTTGTAGAATAATGGTAAGGATATTGTGAAATGATGTCTGAAAGCCGGAGTAGCAGAGCCAGAGTAGACGTTCATTGCTATGCAACAACAGATTCCCATGGCAACAAAAGAGCAAGCAACAATTGAAGTACTGTTCAGCTATTATAGAAACAGTGTTTTCTGTTGGAGCTACCCCAAGGCTACATAATGAGGAACCCAGACCAGCTGAGATATAATTGAGAGAGTATCTTTGAGACAGCAGTCGAAGATAACGGAGAAGAGATGGCAACGAGTTACGTGAGTTGCATGAGTGCAGCTGTGGAAAGAAGACTTCATGTGTGCTGCAGTTACAGTAAGACTGGTATAATTACTATGCTGAAATCTAATGCCAGGATATGACTAGTGAAGTTAGGTAGCACACTTTAGTTCACTACATAAAAGTGGTTGGTGTCATATATTATCACAGTAAACAAATAAGTCTACTAAAGAAAATTCTCATTTTCATCTTGATTCTCATTTTTTTTTTTCAAATTCTCACCTTCACCTCATCTCAAACTGGAAAAGTCGTTCTTGCACTGCTTAATAAAAACAATTTCTGCATGGTTGCGGTCTGGAAACAGAAATATGCTGAAACACAATATTGGAAACAGAAAGTTGGATCTCATAGGAATGCAGAAAAATACAGAAAATTCAGGGCAGTGTCAGCACTAGCTGCTCTGATATGTACTTTATTACTACATGTGTACCTGTGTATAAGAACAATTTGCTGCTTGAAGGTGGCAACTCTGGTGCTAAGCATGTAAATGAAACATGTTGAAGCAGAAGAACTCATAAAAGTTAGGTTGCAAGCTTCTGCTAGACTGTGTCTTATCAGTCGCACATAACAGAATTCATAATATGAGATTAATATATTTCAGAATTTACATGATGTTTATGATCAGCAGTATGTACCTGATATCATATGACATACATGCTACTCAAAATTCTATAGTGTATTTCTGAAAACCATAAATTTAAATGCATTATTAACTGGAAGAACGAACATATAGTATGCATGGGAGAAATGAGAAAGTCACACAGATGTTCACTGGAAAATCTGAAGGGAAAAGACCACTTGAATATGGAAAGATACTATTGAAAAAAGGGACTGCTTCTTGATAAGACTTTGTTCAATGGAATTAACCAGTTAATTATTAACTCTCAGAAATGGGGAGTTGGTTGTGCAATTAACAGGATTTGTCAATCAAGAAAATGGATGATAACAACCAGCTGTAGTATGATACAGTACTATTATTTTTTTTGCCACAAAGGCTTACCTGCAAGGTCAATGAGAGGCATGAAGAAGTATTCCTTGAAGTAATGTTTAGAGAATAAATCCATGGCAGTGGCACACATCTTCACATACAGCAAGCGCTTGTAGCAGCTGTCATTGTTACGTAGGTCTAGAACCAGCACAGAAGAAATATATGGTGAAAATTAAAAAGCATTATATCATTCATGGATAATCCTGTTACTGTTGTTATAGCTTATGCTTCCAGGTATTCTCTTGCCTGGCAATGGTGAAGGAATAAATTTCCATTTTAGCTGGGAGCACAGACAATGTAGGATTCCCAGTTTGCCTCCCCTGACAAGATGATAGTGAAGGTGAAGGTTATGGGCGAGAGGGAATCTGCAACCTCAGGTGGGATCTCAACCAAGGAAATTGCCAGGTACAAAGTTCTGACTTTGTAAGAGGAGAGGGATAGAAAATTTGAAGGGAAAAAAAAAACATTAGCACTGTATCCATCCAGTTCTGAGACTCTCATATTCAGTGTGAAAGGCCCCTGAAAGACCAGTTTTCCCAGGAAAATTCAGTAAGGTTGAAAATATAAGGAACACTTCCAGAGAAAGGTCCCACTGACACTGATAAAAGATAACAGTATATATTCTTGCCCACAGTGCAAAGTTCCTAAAGGGAAAAGTTAATGGAAACGAATGGAAGGGTGCAGATTAGCAAGAAGATATTAGAAGTTTATTTATGAGCTTTGAAAACAAGGCTAAACTAATTTCTAAACTAACTTGAAACAAGGCAGTTGATAAATATCTGTCACCTGCTGGTAAAATTTCCAATGTACTTTCAAATGCTAGGTCAACATTTTAATTTTTTTAACTTTTTTCTACAGAATGACTTCTTTTATGAGATCTGATGTTTTCATGGCAGTGAGTTTAATATTGTGGTCCTCTGGGTTATGACAGCATGTAGCCTGGCAGGTGAAGACCAGTATTTCAGAGGCACATACTGCCTCCATCTTCAGAGCCTGATGGTGGATGACAGACTATTATCATAACCAGAAGACCATTACATAGATAATTATTTGTCTTCTGTTTTGCTGACAGCATGTGACCTGCATAAGTTACTTAATATCTGAATAAGATGACAGGATGATGATAATGTATAGTGAACGGAAAGGACTTTAAAGGAAGTTGTAATGGCCTATCTCATGCTAATACCCTTGCATTCACCTAGAAATGGCAGGAAGGAACCTGCAAACATTTCAATAATATTTGCTTCTAAACCCTCTCATACTCAGCATTCATGATCATCTGCACATTTCATTTGATGTTAACAACATCTGAGTTAAAATGTACCATTAAATAATCTAAGAATCGATCACTTCCAAAAGTTGCACATGTTACATATTGCAGGGGGTAGACATGTTACTAGGTCATAATCACAAACAAATAAATCTCTCCACAGCAACAAATCAACATGCAACAGAGGAACTACTGGAAACAGTGTTTTTCTATGGTGGTCCATACCAAAGAGTTGCAAGTGGAATAAAGTGAAGACTGAGATCAGTTGTTGGAGTTGTGGAATCTGTGACAGACAGTTGGATTAAGTGGACAGTGTTAAAAAGTCTGGTAGAATTTTCACTGACATTCCAGAGGAACATAAATAAACTTCTACCCCACTGCAGACATCATACCCAAGAAGCAACTATCATCATAACTAATTCATGAAGGCTCCAGTCATAGAACAAACAGGTTCAGCAGTGAAAACCCACAACTGGACATGGTCCTGAGCCACACATTTTAATCACAGCCTTTTTCCCTAAGTAGGATTTAAAGTTGTCACAGCAGTGGTTATGAAGGGTTCTATCTTCTGGGATATAATGCCTAGCAGTCTGTTGAAAGTTAGCAGACATTTCAGAGGAAAATGTTGCCTCCATCTTCAGGGTTAATGAATATGCCAAGCAAGAAACCAAGCTGCAGCAGCTTCATTGGACTACACAGCACTATATCCCAGGAGACTGAGTTCCCTAAGCTCCATCTTAACACTGGTAGTACCCTGGCCTTGGTCTTGGTATTCCAAGCGACAATTACCTAATGTTCCTAATCTCTGATATTCTGTAAGCATTTATGACCTCCCTTACCTAAGAAACATGACCCCTTTATAACGTCTTTTATTTCCCTATCCTAAGAATACTATCTGCATGTCATATATACATTACAAAGTTCCTTGATATATAACACCCTAAATTGCTTATTCGCTTCATCTCTCTTAGATCCAAGTATTTTCTTCAGCATGGAGAAGCCTCAGAAGGGGCAATTAAGACTAAATAAATTGACTTACATCAGACTTACAACAAAATTTAATGCATATTCATCTTTCCATGTCTTGATTTTGGAAGATGAGTATACTCTCACTAACAGCACCATTGTCTGGCCTAATCCACTCCTGATACGCCTTCATGACACAGTGCTTAATTAGTTAAGCACAGGGACAACTTTACCTTTTTATCTTTACTGGTTGTCTATTTCTCCCTTTTACAGCAAACTTACACTTGCCCAAGTGTACTCCTCCAGTAACCCTGCTGAACTTATTAACAATGGAGCTCCCTCTGTTGATGTTTCTACGCCCATCAACACTAATACTATCAGTCCTGTTGGTACCAGTGAAACATTTGGCAGAATAAGTTCTTAATTTGTTATGTCAGGCCCTGGTGTTGCTGCAAATTTAAATCAACCCATCATGTCCAGTGAAAGTGCTTCTGATCACATTGATATTTATCAAAATGCTAGGAGCCTTCATACCAAATGTACCAATTTTTATGACAGAATTTACACTGAGGATTAAAAATCATTTGCCTTACTGGGATGTAACAGATTTTTTTTTTTTGCAGTCACAACATGAAGGATTCTCTCTTCTGTGATACAATGCCATGTGGTCCTTTGATTCCTATTCTTGACAGTTTAAATGTACTTGTCAGTAATCATTACTTTCCACCTAACACAAATAAAAAAACAATAACCAGTATTTCAATTTCCTGAAGGAAATGTGCAGGATCTCTGCGCATTTCCTGTTTATTTTGTAATTATACTTGTGGTGATTATGCTGTGCTTTTCCAAAATTTATCTTGCTATAACTGGTGTTGTGAGTATGACCAATCCTCTGCTGATGTTGCAGTTAACCAGCTGACTTCAGTTGTTACTGATGCCTTAAATTAAGACATTCCTTATACCTATATATATATATACTAAGAAATTAAAGTTCCCAGGCTGGTATTCCAGCATTTTGAAATATTTCATTAATAATAAGGGTCACTATTTTCATCACTATAATAAAATTCAACCAAATTGCATTATATCACTTTTTCATACTTTCATAAACTTTTCTTAATTACTGTTAAGTTTTATGGACAGTGCTGGTTAAAGTTTGATGACTGCAGGTTTAAAACTCTACCCAGTCATTACTGGAAATATGTTCCTAACTTTAACACATTGCGGACCGGTTGTTTTTTCTTTAGGGTGTGACAGGAAATGAGCGTGATCATGTTACTGGCTAAGCTAGCAAACATTCCCGAGGTCAACTACGCAGTAGTTATGATGCAACATGGCCACACAGCGAGATATAGTCGGTTGCAACATAACGCGTCAGAAAAGGGCCAATTGGCCCGCCCAGTCCGCAATGCTATAGAAACGTAGAGGGCCAATTCGCCCCTCTGGTCCTGAATATGTTAAAACAAAAGAAAACTGTTTCGTTTCTTTGGAAGTCTGCGATAATACAGTTACAGATTCCAAAAACTTTGCAGATGCTTCTGCTAATCAGTTTAAATCCATCTGTAATATAACTTCTCTGACCATTACATCTTCTCATTCTGTTACATCAGTCTTGTTAGCTACATCATCTATTTCTGCTGCTGAAGTCAGTAAGTTTATATAGCATCTTAAAATTTTCAAGTGGTTGGCAATGATGAAGTTCCATCTCTTATCATTAAAGGATGCTCTCATATATTTACTACCTCGCTAACTTATATTCTTAACCTTAGTGTAACCAGTGTGCCATTCCCATCCTTTTTTAACCAGGCTGCTGCTGATCCAGTTTAAAAAAAAAAAATGCTGCACCATGGTTAATAACTATATAACTATCTCTTTACTTAACAGTTTATCCACAGCTTCTTTTTTGATTTATCATCCATGATTATTTATGTTAATTCCATCAACATTAGCTTAATCCTTCTCAGTATGGTTTCTGTAAACTTCGTTCCACTTTGACCATTTTGGTTACTTTTGTTAACATTGTTTCACACTCAAGTAGTACTCACAGTTAACCTGATTCAGTTTATTTTGATTTATGTTTTGCTTTTGCATCATTCCCCATTCTCTGGTTCTTTGTAAACTCAGCAGTTCTGAATTTTTCCCCCAGTTATGTTAATTGGTTTCACAGCTGCTCAACCAATATACATGGCTCAAGATCTTTGATACCCTTTCACCTTCTTATACTGTGAAGTCCAGTGTTCCACAACGATCCACTTTAGGACCCTTGCTATTAAATATTTTTATTAGCAATATTAGAATTATCGCCTGCCTGCAGATGATCTTAAGGTATACTGTAGTATCAGGAACGTTGATAATTGTATGCTTTTACAGTGACATAGACACCGTTCAGAAATAATATGTGGATACAGTACGAAATTACATACTGATACAACTACAGTTATTTCATTTACTCATAAAACTAACAGTATGAACCACAAATACAAATAAGGTAACAAACTTTAGCTGGCTCCCAGTATACAGAAGATCTTGGAATCTTGTTAGACAGTAGACTTTATTTCCCAAGCCATGTTGGTTACATTTTTTTTTCACAAAGTTATAAATGTCAGGTTTGATTAGTTACATTATTATTTTCCTTTTCTACTACTGGCAGTCTTGTGATTTCGTATATCATTTTAGTCTAATCTAAACTTGAATACAATCTATTGCCTGGAACTTTGTCACATCAACTGACTCATCTGAACTTGAAAGAATTCAAGAACATATTTAGCCTTATATTACAGATTTCTTCTTGGCACTTGAGATAATATATATGAAGACTTATTGATTAGACTGAATCCTTCAACATTCCAGTTTAAGCAGCTACTCCTTGGTGCTTCATTTCTCATTAGCATCTTTAAAAGCAAACTTTGTTTTTCATTAATTTACTAAGGCTGTTAAGAGAACATGTACCAATTAGGTCAACTGAGACAAATCAACTTTTTAGGTTTGCCATTATGCAAAGGGTATTTTTAACTGATATTATTAACGATGTTAATAACATTTGTAATAATATTTATGGTTCATTTAAGTTATTTAATTTTTAGTGTTATGACTCTGTAATTTTTCTTCTTGTTTGTCCATATCTGCTCACAGTTTCTGTATTAAAGTCACCATCTTTAGCAATTGCTTCCAGCTGCTTTCACTGTTGCCAGACACTTCAATAAATGAAACCAACTGAACTTAATTGTGACATGCTCATTTATTTAGTTTAATCTGTATTCAGTTTTAGCCAAACTTCTTAGCTAGCACATTTCTGTAACAGCTTTTGTATTCATAATGAACTAATTAACACAATCAGCATATACAACTATCTGATACAAGCAATTCAGTCATAACATTTCCCATTTCTCTTGGACTTTCCTTGTGGCAAATTGCATGGTGGAGTTAAAAAAGCAGTGGGGTTAAAGCATCTCCTTGTCTTAGCCCACTGTGAATTTGACATGCATCAAACAAATGGATATATAAAAGCTATTATACTCATGCATGCACATTTTAACTAACCTATCAAGTTTCTTGAATATGCTACAATGACCTCCAAAGTCAGAAATGGAGTTGGCTGTAAATATACCAAACAGGGAGTCACAGTCAAAGAATGAGCCTCCAAGGGTGGGAATAACATTTCACTGTAGGCTTATTTTCATAAGAAATTAAACCGAAGAAAATAAATAGCTGAAAATAAAACTTCACGCTTGTGTAATAAGAACCGAAGCTAGTATAAAGGATTGTAAATAAAGAACTGTTCATACAAACTAACCTGTATCAATACGTGCTCGGATTGCATTTTTCTGGGTCTCTTTCACATTGTAACGCAAAAATACCAGCATAGTTCTTGCAGCTGCCATGCGACATGGGACAGGACGCTATTAGAAATAATAAAAACTGTTGTTACAATTCATAATAATAATAAATGTTTAAATCATTTACTCATAATATTATATTTAAGCATCCTGTTGCATTAATATGTTTTGTACACATATATTTCTGCCTTAAATGCAACTTATTATCTACTCACCCTTCTTCCCCACTACATGTTTCATCTGCATACAGCCATCATTAGAGGTTGAATATCTTGCTAAAACTGTTGCATTGTATGTCAAAATTATATATTGCATGTGAACTAGTTATGCTGTCAAGTGGTTTGTGTATGTATATATTATCCACACACAAACCACTTAACAACACAGGTTTTCCTACACTGCTAGAACACAAACCACTTAACAGAATAAATAGTCTAGCAGCATGGAAAAATCTACATCCAATACTGCATACATAACAAAACTGATAATAACACTACATCAATATCCTTACGAACTGCACAAATAACACGCCTAAGAACCATGCTGAAAGGGAAATTGAATAAATCCACAATGAGAAATACTTAAGCAAATATCTTTTAAATGAATGGAAGACAACAACAATGAAAAACATTAAGATGTTAATTAGTTCTAATTCAAGGTTAATTTATTTTCATATTATTGCGTTGACACATGATACAAATGTTTTACATACACTGCAACAATTTTATGAAGACAGACAACACCTGATGATGGTCGTATGTGGCCAAAACATGAAGTGAAGAAGAAGGGTGACTAGATAATAAGTTGCATATAAGACAGAAATATATGTGTACAAAAGACCATTTGCTCATGCCTAATGGAATGATACTACTAGAAACAATCTGGCATTGATCCATGCCTGCAACATTGGAAGGGTTAAAATTTACATCAATAAAGAGAAATAAGTAAAGATGCACAAATTCTGTGGAGCTAGAAATACCTGTTACATGCAAACCTGGGATCTGAACATATTCCAAAACAAAAAATCTGATGTTTCTGTGCTTCCTTAGAGCTTACACCTCTTTGAACATAATAGACAAAACATTTCAATATGAGAGAGTAATCAGAAAACAGAAAAACTGCATTTACTAATTCTCTCCACGTAACAACTTTAATTGGAATTTTTTGCCTTATAAATATATAACAAGATATATTTAAAAATTAATTTGCACTAATTAAATGGTAGCCCAACAGGGACTGAAATTATCAGACAATAAGCAACATTACGCAGACCACATTAATAGAAACAGCAAAGTGTTTATGACCATTAGGATTTGTATTTGTGGCTGTATTCCCCATCATATTTTCATAATTCTCAGTGCCCTTCTTCAGCAAATTAGGTTTATGAAGGGAACATGTGACACATGGTGACAAATCACATGATAAATTCATAAGGTACTTCTTTTCACTAATGGTATTGTACTTACAGCAGCATGTATACGGTGGAAAATAATTGGAATGAAGTGGCTATAGATGAAATCTGATGGCATGCAGTGAGGCAAATACTCCAACTGACCAAGTATCTCTGCATGAAGCCTCCAGTTGGTAGTCATGCTGATCTCTGCCTCACACTTGATGAGAGCTCGTCCAATGTTCAACACTGTGTTGTCCTATAATGATGTAACTGTTTCATTAGATATACACTCAGCACTATAAATATCCATGCTCTCAGGAACCCCTGAAAAAGTAAGTAGACATACATATTTTGTCAGTCTGAAAAACCATCACACATGCCAACAATACAGAATACACAATACAGAAAAAATCAGAAAGAACTTGTTCAAAGAATTACCTCGAGAGAGTATCCCAACTAAATGGAATACCTGTTTTGTAAAAGATGAAACTAAGTTGTACAGTTTTTAGTCCTGGACCAAAATGACCCAGAGATGAATGGGAAGCATGAAATTAAAGATGTGTTCAGGATTAATCCCAGTAACTGGTCCAGATGAATGAGCTTAACCATTTGGCCATGTTTACTCCTGAGGAAGAAGTCCCAGTACACAACATAAACAGAAATAACTCACATGGTGACTGAATGTAGTATGTGCATTACATTATAAGCCACAGAAAAATTATGCTGTGACAGGAACTCAGAGTCACACACTTTTCACAGTTTCTACAACTCAGGAAGATGAAGTGGGAAACACTCATATGTTACAAAACACTTTTGGTTCACACACTATCTTCATTTGCTTCCCTCCTAATGTAAAAATGGCCACAACATTCAAGTCTGTGTGAAAACAGTAATTCTGAAAGCTGCCTTGCATGTTCTGTGTGACTCTAAGGTTGCAGCTGAATCAAAATGTCATTACCTGAGAACCTATTTCATGAAATCAGTGGCTACATGAAGTTTCCATTAAGCAAAGTACTGTGCTTCATTTGAAGCCAGACTTCTATATGGCTAAAGCACAAAAAGGGGACAAACAATGCATTGAAGATAGCCATGGGGCAAGGACTGTCGAACATGTGCCCTATTAAATCACAAAACAAAAACACCGCCACCAACTACTGTTATCACTGTTGTTGTTTATATTGTTGTCATCACCACTGTCTTTGTTATGACAAATTTCCATATACCAGATATAGAACTCAAGTCACAATGTCATTTTAACTTGAAATACAGGGAGGTTCTTACCTCTGCTGACCAGTTCATGGCTCTGCACTTCATGGTGACCAATGCACCACCAGCTGCGAGGCTATAAGAATTCCGCCAATGAATCAATATGCCTGCTGGCCGATAACAATCGGAATGAAGCAGTTGCTAAACACAGATCACAGAAGGTGTTGAAAATGTTCCTCTACATGTAGATATTCTTTGCACCAGCAAAAGATGTCCTGATTTACCCTTTGAAACTGTTCTGCAGGAACATTTACAATTTCACTATGAATATTTTTTTGGTCTTCCATTTGGGGGTTACTGCTGTAAACTCTGTCCTTCGAACAACCCCAGGAAAAAAATCACAAGGAGTAAGATCAGGTGAACAGGCTGGCCAAATATCACTGCTGCTAATTCTGTCCCTGAAGACATCAGACAAAGCCTGCATAGACATACGTGTAGTGTGGGCAGTTAACTCTGGAAAGAATTTCCAAAGAATGTACATGTCTTTCACAATTAATTGTTTTGTTAAAAACACAGGCACAACAATCCTTCTTGCACTTACAGCACACCAAAAACCAACTTTCACTGGAGGGAGCAGGACTGCATGGGTGAGATGTGGATTCTGTGAATTCCAGTAGCAATTATTCTGCATATTTATGTATCCCTGCAAGTGAAACGCTTCATCAGAAAAGAACGTCAAATGAGGATAGATCTCACCTTTCATGACAGACTGTAGAAACCAACCGCTAAAGTGAACTGTGCTAGCTCGATCACGCCGCTGCAAAGAGTGGATTACTGTTGTTCTATAGGGTCTAAGCTTCAGCAACTATGTTGCCCTTCTTGCATTAGACTCTGATACTCCAGTCTCTTGTGTTTCAGTGACTTTCTAGGTGTATGTTCAAGTCTGGCCCCTATGTCATCTAACCTTCCCTCAGTATGCACTTGGCACTGATGTTTTTTATTCTTGTCTGTTAAGAATCCCGTTGATCTACATTTATTCACTAAACTGTGAACTGTTTGCCTGCTGGGAACTATTTCATCACTGAATTTACATCAAAATTTTCACTGCCACTTTCTAGCAGATCCATACTTCACATGGGTGTCATACAAAAATAAACAATGATCTAAAGTACACGACACCATGACAGAACACACTGCTCACTAATTGTAACTGAGATCAAATGTGTAATGGAGTTGATAATTACTGCCCACTGCTGACAAATCATAAAAAATTTCCATGCATGAACAACACTGCTGGTTATGAAACATGATGCAGTCAAGTGGTCCACAAAGTTTATAACTTCCCTTCATTACAAATGTTGCAGGCCATCAGACATACAGATTCATTGGCAAAATTCACATGCGCCTTGCAGCCAGTGGTGCACCAGTCACAATGAAGTACAGAGCCATTTGCAAATATAGTTTCCTTTTATAGAATCAGCTGGTTTTATGTCAGATATCGGACATATGGGTTTCATTAAACCAGAGAAACTTTCCAAGTAAAGGTTTGTTGGGCTACAAGTCCTGACTTTTGTTTATTATGTTGGTGACCATGCTCTGGACCAAGTTTCAGTATATTTTATTATTTTTTTCTATCTTAAAAGAATCAATTTCTTAAACAAAGTCAATTTTTGAATCTTTCATCGATAATTCTATCAGCAACTAAAACTGGACTGGAAAGGATAAAACTGCCAAACAAAAGAAAATTCATATCTTGACATTACAATGATAGAACTTGTTAACACTAACCTCAATACCCTGCACCAGCAGGAAAGACAACAGCTTGTATTCATTAACAACCATACAAACTCAAGTGCTCACCATAAAATCTGGTGAAAAGGTGCCTGCCTTAGAAAGCAGTAACAGTGTTTGTCCCAAGTGAGGCACCAACCCTTGTAACACTTCTGCATCATCCTTCAGCAATGTTATCAGCTCAGGTTTCAACACTGAGCTGGCTGATCCTAATATCCCTGCAATCTGCAAACAGTATTCATTCATTACAATATGAATTTACTGGAGAGACTGATGAAAAAACATGAGTAAGAACAAATATTTTTCTTTTTACAATAAGTGTATATCAAACAAAATTTTACCAACACTTTCATTTTAAAAGATACAAATCTATCATAGTCTACCAGTCAAAGAACTACATAAACATGGAAGCAGTCACATTGAATACTACTGTCACATTTTTATTTCTGGTTATGATACTCAAAATAACAGCATTACGTATTTACTAGTCACGGCAGCCCTTAAACTTTCAAGATCAAATTGAGAAAATATTGATTTAATCAATCATTTTTCAATTTCAAACTTTAAGAATTTTCAGACAATTGCTTTTGCTCTCCACATACACATGCAAACAACCCAACCCATTTGAAAGCCATCACCGCTCAACATGTGTCTCCACCTCTTTCTGCAATATGTTACAGTGATAACAACCGCAAAATAGCTGGATAAAAATGGAATTTAGCAACTAGCATGAAGTAAATAACGATGTGCACAAGAGAAGCATGGGAAACAAACACAGTGCAGTGGTCTCACTTGAGGATAGAGTTCACCCGATGATGGCCCAATGAGGCCGAAACATGTTGTGAAGATAAATTACATAAAACCAAGATAACTTGAGGCATGTGGACATACACTTTTAATGTGTAAATTTATATGCTAACATAATAGCCTACAGGCATTTTAAGTGTCATAGTATTAAAATGCAATTTTAGAGAACAACATATTCCTAATGTCTCTTTAAAGTTGTATTATTGATGGATACGTTAGTAAAGTAGGATAATGTCTCAATACAACGGGATGCTGAAATATAATATTGTTTAATTAGTCAACAATAACAAACACAGTGATGGTTTGAAATTTTAAGATTACATATTACAAATTTAACATACACAAATATGTAATTAAACAATGAGTTCTTTAAAAAACTATAGCTGCACTCCATTTTGAATGCTGTGTCTTCATATACCTACTAAATTAATTAGGGATCTTTCCATTTTTACTGTAAATAATGCTTTAAAGATTAAATCTTTCAGTTAGATGTTCCAATACTACAAACAAAATTTGTAATTTTTTTATATTTTTAAGAGCAACATTTTTCTCTAAAGGATATATTCTCCGTGCATGAACCTATTTAGTTTATTGCTTTCATTTAAGTATATTGTGATTATTTTATGGCAGTTTATATTTATTTTTAATAACTGCCTGTTACAGGCTTCTGCTGTTGGCAAGAATTCTAATAAAGAAATTTGAATTATCACTGTAATTATCACTGCTGCTGCTGTTGTTGTCACTGTCACTGTTGTTACTGTTGTTGTTCTTATGTTTGTCCTTGATATACTTTTACAAAAAGAAAATCAACCACATACAATATAATATATATATATATATATTTCTGTTTCCTTAACAATAAATTATGTCTTCATATTTCCTATCAACAGTAACATAGATATGTCATGCAGAATCTGAGAAATCAAAGCATGTATAAATACATCACTACTGTTCAGAGATCATTGAACATTTTTGCTAGAAGGTTCTAAAATATCTTATATTGCTCACTTCCATTACCTGGGCTACTACATCTGTGAGATTCAATGAGAATATTGTCAGGTTAAAGGTCAAAGAAGCCATTACCTCATACAAGCCACAGGCAACTGTATGCCGAATCATGAAATATGGATCACATGCAAGATCTCGGAATGTGGAGTACAGTTGTTGACTGAAGTTATCCATTTTTCCAGCTGTACCACAAAACGCGGTGATGGCTGGGAAGTTGTAAGCACAATTATGTCTGCATGCAATGTGGTTGTCAGTGTTGGCTGGTACCACATCTGGCATCTATAATTGTAAAACAGTGATTATAAATACTCAATGTATCCTCTGACTTTGCCAATATTCTCTAAACGACAATTAGTTCCTACACGCAAATATATATATATATATATATTTTTGTGACGTGGATGGCGCAACAGGAAGTAGGGGTCACGTGAACTCTGTGGTCTCGCGAGTGTACTACGCTACATTGTTTTTCATAGTTACTGCTGTGAGAACCTCAGATCTCAGATAGTTTTGTGCTGCTAAAGTANATGTTCTATTTGTTAATCCAACAGTAATACCTTAAAACTCAAGTCTTTCTGTACCCCATGAATGACTGCTTTACATGCAACAAACTGTCTGTGAACCATTCTTAACCGTTCAGCGTGGTCTGACGTGTATGTTTCGTCAGGTATTTAAATCGTCTGGGGGGGTTCGATGTGTATGTTTCGTCCAGCTGCACACCTATGTTATAACGCCCATAATAATTGATGGTTTTGCTGTAGATTGTTACATTTTTCGCTGGCCTGTTGTCAGGAGAACTGTATTTAATGACACATGAGTTTAAGAGCGCTAAGTCATCATTACATATGCCTGTCTTGCAGCAAAGTTCCTGTGGCTATTGCGAGCGGTTCTACTGTTATGAATATCGTGTTTTTCTTTGCTATGAAGTTATAAACAGCAGAGACATGATATGTGCTGTGTTTATAATATCATATTGCCCTGAGCTGGCCACACTAACACACTCAATTGGAATTCTTAGAAGAGGGATGTCCATACATTTATTCTTGCGAGATCCATTGATTTCGCACAGTACAAAGGCCCAGTTCTTAGAAAAACGCCACAACTTAAGGCAGAACACTGTGGTCACCCCCTGAGACGATACGGATGTGTGTGGGGGAGGGAAAAGAACTCATTCCTTCATGTATTATCGCTCCAGTTGACGCCATTTTATCGTACTGACCTTGGTGGTCGTTTCGAGGGATGACCATAAATATTATTTTTGAGCAGCTAAGCTCTGCTTTCGTTCACTATATACCAGCCANGGGGAAGAAGGCAAGGCCGCACAGAAGTGTGGTTAAAAAAAGAGCCAAAGGAAAGATACGCAGTATTGGTGTGGGAATGTGAGCCAGCGCTGTGTTTAGACGAATGCTTCAAGGCGTCACCTGCTTGCATTGCCGAGATACCGGGCGTTCATATTATAAGGCAAGGTTATAAAACCATCTTTTAAGATCATTTTAGTGAAAGTTTCATCCTTCAAGGCGTACCATTCACTGCTCAAATACTAAACAACCTGCTTCCATTGCCGAGATACAGGGCGCTCATATTATAAGGTAAGGTTATAAAACCACCTTTTAAGATCATTTTAGTGAAAGTTTCATGTTCCTATCTCATATATTTTAAGAACAATGATGAATAAATCATTTTCGAGCAAAATTTAAATGGACGGCTGAATATATTACCGCCGGAGAGACGGCCGCGGAATTTAAATGACCGCGCGGAAGGGTTAATTATTTAAGCTTTTCTGTATTTAGCATGAAAAGGAAAGTTAATGGCATTCATATTTCCCATGAGGTAAGGTAAAAATTTAAAATTATATACAGATTTTTTTCAAGGTGTGGAATACCATTATGACATTATATTGGAAAAATTAAAATTACAGACACTGTATATCAGACATAACCACCTTGATCCTTTGTTCTTAATAAATGTCTTCAGTGGCATTAAATATTCCCCATTATTTTTTTTTTATTTTTTTTCTTTCCGTTCATTCTGTCCTGTGTTGTCTTACTGCTGCTTATGTTTGTATTTGTGCTGACTCTGTATTTGGCTATTGGCTCTCAAGCTCAGCACATAAATGAATTAAGAATTGACCTGAATTGAAACTTTGTCTTATCTAAGATTTTAAAGGTTGATAGACTTATCGTTGATTTTACAGTACCTGTAGCTGCCCTTTTTAGATTATGACTCAACGGTTTCAGCTTTTATGTTTGTCACACTCTGGTATCGTAGACTCTGGCCATTACAATATGGATAATGTCCAGGAAGTAAATTACTGTACTAACATACCATCATCAGGAATTTTTAGGTGTTATTTAAATTTACGAAGATGGCAATGTGAAGAGGAAGCAAACGTATTTCCAGGCAAAATCAGGAGAATAACAAGAATAATAAAACCTGGAATAATGAAAAAACTGTTCTGGAGGTATGTGCTTGAAAAATTGGGACATGTCTGGTTGAAGATCAATCATACCACCACAGAATAACCCACCACTTCCTATTACTTATCATCAGACTAATACAGAGACCATGCAAACCCTACCCTCATGCAATTATACATGCCATACTCTATGGAAATGAAGGTGGATCATCACAATATAGTGACACAGACCATTATGTCACTGACGTCATCATTGGAGAGTTACTAGATTCTATATTCAACAAACTTCCAGCAACTTATTTAAATTTTGACAATGATGACTATCTGATTATGTATGTATATTTATATGTTATATTGTATTATTGACTTGTTCTATATCTGAGGCAGATGCCTCTATGGATTTTTTTGGAACTATAAATAAATGAATGAATGAATGAATGAATGAATTCATACACCAGCTGGAAATTCAAACATACTAACACAGGACTTTTCTTCTGTAATATTACCTACACAAGGTACAACATACCATTGTTCACAGGGTAGACAGACTTTAGTATATTTGTGTGATATGTCACACACATTTTAACAGAACTCATTTTATGAATTTGTTGTTATAATAATATATTCCTGATATCTAATGCAATTTACTGGAATAGAATTTCCCTCTGATAATGAGGTTTTCAAATTACTAAACATCACAAAGAATTTCATATACAACACTGAAACATTGGCTTCAGAATAATAAGCCATCCTCTTCTTCTGTTATGAAAACGAAAATCATGAATAAGGTTCATTAATTTCCAGATGGAGACCTCAGAATCAAAATACTGATCTTCTGCAAAGCAGATGTGCCATGGTCAATATGAAACAATTAAAGTTGTATACTTCATTCAAAATTCATGCACAGAAATTCTCACTTAAGTGCCTTACCATGGCATAGTCAGGTACATTTGTCTTCATCACCTGAGGCAGTCCCAACTCAGCCATTTTCTGGTAGTGTCGCAACATCCATGCTTTCTCCTGTGGTGTAAGCAGCTCTGCAACAAACCATTAATCAGTTATTCTGTACTGCAACAGGCTATATTTAACAAGTCAATTCCTTGTTCTTAGAAATTTCATAAAAAAATGGATGAAATAACAATGACTAGACTACAAAGTTACCTTGATGTCAAAACAGAGTTGAACAAAAAGACAGATAGCTAGCCATGTACAAAATTGGGCTACACACTGAACAATAGCATTGGACTGAACCCACAAGAAGCTAAAATTACTTGGGTACAAGTGAACTCCTGCAGTTGATATTAGAGTAAGTACTGTTCTCATGGGCATCACTGATACAGAAAATATTTCATATACTAAAATATCAATGGGGAGGCCAAAAATTAATGCCCTGTAACTCAAATATACATGTTTCAGACTCTAGTGGATATTAAGGCTTCTGTATTTTCGAATCAGAGTGGAACACTTATAGAAGTACTGGCTTTCTGGACTTCATCCATCATCTAGTATTGTAAAAACTAGAGAAAGTGACTCAGGTTAGCTCCTTCTAAGGGACCCAACAGAATAGGCAATTCCCTTCTCACCTGAAGACAGAAAGAGATCCAGTTTCTGAAACATCGTGTTCTCTAGTTTTTAGAATACTGGACAATGGACAAAGTCCAAAAATCCAATAAATCTTAAATTTGAGCTTCTTTAGCACATCAAATTAACACATCAACAATAAACATCATATACTGTATGCACAGTTGTACTTTCATCCATTTACTTAATTGTCAGTTTCTTTTGTTAGGTGACAACTATAACAAAGCAATGAATTATCATACACAGAAAACCTGAACTGTCAATGTTCAGCCAGTAGTGACAGCTATTTCACTTTTCATGAAAAACAATGCATATATGTAAATGATAATTAGATTTGGTAAGATAACTGTTTCACTGAACGATTGAGGTGTTCTGGTGTAAGACGGTGAAATTTTATAAGGAAATATAAGAGTATGGGACTACATAAATTATTGGATATTCTGGTCTATAAGAAGCACACAGAACTTTGATGGAAAACTTTAGGGGAAAATCTGCCATACCACCCAAAATGCATAGCGATTTTAGACAATATTTGCAAAGAAAACGAGTATGTCTTGTACACTGTAAAATATGGTACATGTTCTAGTAACTTTCTTTTATTAGATGTAAAGAAAATAAATTCAATTTCGTTAACATATTACCAATCTGAATATTTCCAAGAGGTAATTCCACCTAATACATGAACAAAGCTTTTGCCCATCTGAAGGAAAATTAAAGTGATGGGTTTTCTGAAGTTTAACCAAGAAATAAACACATAACCACCTGTCAGTGTGCATAAACTAGTGAACTCAAGTCTTCAGCATATCTGTATAAAAAATATAATACTCACTTTCTAAACCGAGACAGAGTTTTCCAAATTGCTCCGATATCTTCACCATCACTGAATCTTCTGCTCTCAAAGACTGTTCACACATTTTCTTCACCAGAGGAACAATTGTAAACTTCACTGAATCTAGGCAGAATTATAATATTAGTAAAATACTGACTCATTTGGAGACTACGAGAATAAATGAAAGAGAAGGATAGCATAATGTTAACACATTTGACCTGCATACAGAATATGTCTGGTTAGATTTTAGCTGGGGACTGGTTACAATAATTACATACTATTAGGAGTTGTCAATGTGACGTAACACACGAAATTCACAGATGCATATCTGATGTTAAACAAATAATGTTAAATGTTAAATAAAATCTATATTTTGCATTTTACTGGGAGATGGTATATTTGAGCACTGAACAGAGTAAAATCTGAAATGGGGAGGAAATCAAGTGATGTGTCAATTCTTTCTAGCATCTCCACAGCAAAGTTTGTACGTGGTACTTGGTCACTCGGTTTTAGTGTATGACTCATTTGAATCTTGTATACTCTTAGGCAGGGCCTTTCGTATAGTAGATTTTGCACTGCTGAACATGGAATTTGTAACTTCAAGCTAGCAGCATGAATTGATTTGCATGGACTTCACTGGAATACCTCTCTAATGTGACTAACACTTTGTTCAGAGGTCCGTGTCTTTCCAGGAGATTTTACATGCAACCGACTACCTGTAGTCCACATTTTGTTGTCCCAGAACTGAATGGTTTTCCATGTAGGAGGCTGACATCCACATTTCATTCTAAAACAACGCTGGACAGCCATAAGAGATTATAACTCTGCTAGCTACAACACACACTGAACCTGTTCCTGTGTTGTTGACATCATTACTGAGCTCACCAGCTGAGTGTTCAGCTTCACACCTCAACTACTTTACCCTAGCCCTAGTCTTTAGCACCCACTGAATAGGAGGTTGGGTGAGCCCCAGAGCCAGTATGGACAAGATCAGGAAGTGAAAATTCTTGACCCTTCCAGGACTCAAACTCCAAGCCCTCAGTCACCCAGCCCATAGCCAGTCACTATACTGACTATGCTAACCTGGTTCTACTAAATTTCAGGATCAACCTTAAATTATTATCTCATTTATATATTTACTGAAGACTGATAATGTAGCCTACTATCCATTAGACAGGAGTCAGTTTTGGTCTCCTCTGTTGCAAAAGAAAACAAAATCTGAAAGTGAAATCCATGACTCCTAACGTGTTATGTAACATGCTCACTAGTTCAGCACAATTTAATTTCTTTCATCTGACATAAATTTTAAGCAAAAGCAACTGTTCTATTATACATTATGTTGCCGTTGTGTTGGAGATTTTCTTTTGTTTTGGTATTGGATTCAATCATTTGTCATGACAACACGGGTCACAGAGCCAAAGAGTTTTGAGAAACATAGGAATGCATGACAAGATTACAAAATGAATGTAACCCTTTGATTGTCAAGCCCCAACATAGATCTACCAGCTAGAAATACCAAGGCTGTTTACAGGTAAATAACATTCAACAGAAGCACCCACAATACTTCCTCAGACAAGCTTCAGAATTCCCACATGTGCAGATTATCTGAAAGCCTGTTCTTTCCTCTACATACCTGTATGTTACATTTGATGCCATCTATTGATGGATATGTTGTACTAACTGATTAACAAAGAGACAATCTCTTCTGTTGTGACAGGTTTAACTCAAGTATGCTGACTTGATTTAATTGATTCATGATATGCAAAGGCTTAAAAATAAGACACCAACCTGCCTGTAAAGTAGGAAGCATATTGACAATAGTTTCCACAGCTTCAAGTCGTACGTGACTTTCTTCATCACTTGCTAGTTCCACTAATGATGGCAATAAAGCTGGCTTCACTGTCTCCGCATCCAGACTTCTAGCAACATAATGCAACTGTGAACAGATGCAAGCACGGACTTCATAGTTCACATCCTGACACAGTGAATGTATCAGTGGTAGTACTTCCTTCTTCAGCCTGTAAGAGAGCATTAAATATGAAAAGTGAAAAAAGACATAACAGTGTTCAAATTTGAGAACCTAGCAAAATGAAGCAAGATTGTGCCCCATTTCATCCTACCTCACTTCAAGCCTTTATTACACATTCATCCATTTTCAGCTGAAGATGAATTTTGGAGCTAATCACAATGAAAAAATTACTAAACAAAACATATAGTATATTATAGTACTGGTTCCAAAACTTAATCATTCCAAAAACTCCTACACTGAAAAATAATAATGAACACCCGTCTAAAACTCCTTGATAAGTTCTCATTTACATGTTTCTTCCACTCCCTCCAACATGCACATCGCTTAGGTTATCATCAGAACTAAAACTTCATACGCCAATCTGAAAAGAACAAAACTGGTGTAACGAAGTAACTTGCCTATGAAACTGGAAGACAATAACATATATTTTATAAAACAAACAGGGCACCAGAACTCATGTCACTTACTCGTTTTTTGCAATAACAATACTGCCATAAAAGCATCCACCATCATCTATCTCTTCCAGTGAATCCCAAGAGAGTGTTTATGTGGTCCCTGAGGTTTCAGAAAACATTGTATTATGGCTCCTAGTAACAATGAACCCACAGACCAAAGGACTGGAAAAGGATAAAATACCAAGAGCAAGTCTATATGTGGAGGGAAAATCGAACAATTGGACAGTAAGGAAAAAGCTGATAAAACTTGGTGAAAGGAGGCATGGATGGAACAGGGCTAGGCTGGAATAACTTCAAACAGAAAATATGTGAGACAGTGGGAAAGTCTCTGAGAAGAGATGACACACAAAAGTGGAAATGTTCATGCATATGAGAAATGGCTGATGTGAAAATGACATATCAAAAATGTTTCTGATTCTGTTATTAAAAGGGTTCACTGTAATGTTTGAGAATCATTCTGATAGTGATTGGACTTTACATCAAACAAAATCTGTGATCTCTCACTCCACCTCTCACATATACACATGCACATACATATATTTCATTTTCCTTTTGGTTCATTTAAAACACTGTAAATAGCTCAGATTATATAGTGTAAAATCAAAGGATGATTAGCAAAAGTAAAATTTACTACCACTGAATGTGACTGGGATGCCTACAAGTTGTCTCTCCCCCACAATGGCAATAAAATACAATACTACCACTGAACAAGGAGCTGTGTGGTGGCTGAGATGAAAACTTTAAGAGTGTTGAAACATCAGATTTAAGTCTGTTATCTGAAATTAAAACAAGAAATTCTGAGATGAACTAATCACCTACTTTCCTTTGATACAACACAGATTGCACAGAAAGCAACATGTCCAACAATTCTTCTATTGTTGCATGTGTATTCATTGCTGCAGTAATGCTTTTACTGAGCTGTTCCCTAGTAACGATAGGGGGATACACGTATAGACATACAGACTGAAGGGAGGGTTTTATAAAGTACACCATTATTTTTATTGCTACTGGGGTGGGACTAAGTCCCTGTACTGTGGCCACTTCTGGCCTTGTACCAGCCCCAGATGATAGGTGGAGCAATTGGTGGAATGAAGATTGGCAGGGGAACCAAAGTACTCGGAGAAAACCTGCCCCAGCGCCACTTTGTCCACCACAAATCCCACTTGACGAGACCCTGGATCGAACCCGGGCCACCATGGTGGGAAGCCAGTGACTAACCGTTTGAGCTATGGCACGGCCTAAGTACACCATTGAAATGGGCTCAGATAACAGGGGAGGATAGAAAGATGCACAGTCAGCATTTATATTTCTTAAAAATGAAAAAGGAGGCTAAAAAATTAACTGGAAATTGCCAGTCCATGTTGTTGCTGCTACATACTCACATATAGGGTTCAAATTTTGTTGCTATTTTCCCAAGTAATTTGCAGGCTGTGAGACGAGTAGATACAGGCTGAGCAATTTGACCTTTGGCAATGGCTACTGGCAAAATCTGGAAGAACAACGAAATGCACCAGATCATATCAGTAACAAGAGTCCTATTCCTCATATAATTAAAAAGAAAGAAATGTTAGTCAAAAATGTGCAAATTGCTTATACAGCATCAAAAGTAATAAGCAACAAATTAAGGTGCTTAGGATCAACTGCCAATATTGAAGACCAGTGAAAACGCTGACTGATTTTTCTTAAAGTGAACTGTTCTAAAATAATAAATTGATTTACTATGACTATCCTACTGAATAATATTTTAATATTTACTATACATAAACAAGTTTCACATTTTCAAGAATGAATCATGAAAAATCTTTCTCTTGATTTGAACACTGATCTTTCAGTCTTGAACTCACAATAGTTTATTATTTACTATGCATAAGCAAGTCTTAAATTTTCATGGTGAAATCATGAAAAATCTTGATCTTGATTTGAACACTGATCTTTAGTCTTGATTTCGTGAATTTTCAGATAACTCCTTTTGTGCTGTACAGCAGATACCCAATCCATAAGAATCATAATTGTCAGCTATGACAGTACAAATCAACTTGTAAACAAAGTCTATCTCTCACCCTCTTTCTGCCCATGGTCCCATGGTGAAAAAAGACATGACCCCAGAAATAAACTTTCTTAACATACAATGATTTAGAAAATTTGTCACTGAAAAAAGATCTGATATCAAAAGGGATAGGCCGCACACTTTAGTGCATTATGAAATGAGGAAAGTGTTTTAAACTGTAATTACTGTGAAAAAAACTAGTCTAGTACAGAAAACTGTCATTCTCCTCTTGGTTCTCAAAAATTTAATATTCTTGTCTTTATCTCATCTTAAACCTAAAGTTATTTTTGCACATGGTTATTATTTGTCATCATGGTGGCACACAGTGTTCATTTTATGCATAAAATCAAATGCAGGGCAGTTAACGGTTTTGAAAATGAAAGATTATGTGTGCAGTTCTTGGAACAGGTCTCCTAAAGTCTTGGCTTTCTATTATAATTCTAATCCTATTAAATTGTTGATAGAAAAACTGAATTCCACAAACTTCTGAAGTCTCTGGATGAAACCTTAGAATATGGTTGCTTGACAATAAGACACAATTATGTAACTTAAAGAGATCCACATGACATTAAGCATGGTCACCTTTAAAAAGTCCATTTTAACCTTTAAGTGACGGCCCTTTAAATTCCGGTAACGGCAGCAGGACGGATTTGATTTAAATACCCGCAATATTAAAGCAATAAAAACTGTAATCATTTCCTAAAATTGCTGTGATTTCTACAATTGTTGTGATAAACGCACCAAATAAACGCTGTTTTTTTCTAGAAAGAATATAGAATCAGATATCATAATTCAGAGACTTTATAAAATGTGTAAAAAATTTTAGACTGATTCCAAGCATAAAATTCCCAAATTTGTCGTCAGCCTACAAGAATTCATATAGTTCTTGGAAACAAGAACGCTCTATGCAGATGTGGCAACACAGGCAACACAGCGGATTGTTATGAAGATGATTATGTTTAGTCTCGCATGTCTCAAAGCATATACATGTACCTTCTTTGGTATGCAGAGATGTGGGCCTGTATATCACCGTTTATAAGAGCGCTGATTGTTTATTGTTCTCTTATGGAGAACTCAAGTTTCAAATAAATTACACAGTTCATGTCTGCAGTTTAGTCAGAAGACAGATGTACAATCACACCACATCACTAATAGGGTTCCAAAGAAGGAATACTGTTCCTTTGCAACATTAAAGA
>NW_019731570.1:972793-986449 GCF_002891405.2 Cryptotermes secundus | reverse complement strand
GAACATGCTGGAAGGGGTCCACCTCGCCATCAATGGCCCAGGGGTCGAACCCCTGCCGTTTTATCGGAGATATCTCGATTATAGGAGGCCAAACTACATCACTGGCCGACTTCCTCTACTTCGCAATTGAGGTGTCGTGTGTGCTTTTCGCGTGGGAAACGAAGAACCGTCTAGACAATGTGCGTGAAGTGCGACGTCGGACCCTGGATTTCCAGATGTTTCCAAGATTTCGACACGAAGCCAACTTCCGTTAGACGACGCAGGTAGGAAGAGAGACAACTTATAAAGCTGGTGACCAAAAATCGTGTAAGTAGAAAAAGAATTTATAACTTAAAATTAGATTTTAAAAAGCCGGCCGCACGCGTGGACTGCGCGACGACATATGGCGTCATTCGTCCCCTTGACTTTATTTTCATGATGCCATATGGTGTCGCTCGGCTCTTAAAGGTTAAGTTATTTACACCAAACAACTTTAATCACTGCTGCACTTGAACTACCAACAGGCTGACTGCAAAAGGTGAACACAACTGCAAGTGTTCGGACTCAAAATGAGGCCACTTTCCAAACTTTCTGTAAGAGGTACAGTATCTCCATACATTCTGGAACATAACACTACTTAAACAAATCATCCCTCTAGGAATATAAGATTGCAAGATATCAAAAAATAAATGTAAATGAACGAAACAGCAGCAGACATGAATTGTTTCTTGCACTACACAGAACCTGTCTTGGTCTCTTAAGAACCAACTGACATACAGGAAATGAGATCACTAGATGAAAAGATCCAGTATATAAGAAGTGCTATCAATATTTAAATTAACAGTGACAAATTAATACATTAACATTTTATATGTACCACATTTCATACGCAAACTACATAGTCAACTTGTGTACAGCTTTCTAAACAGGCTTTGTCCACACTCCAAATAACATAACATGTTCCCAACAGGAGAATAGTTCTGTCCTTGGCTGTGCATAACAAGGTAAATGATTGTTATTTACTATAATTCATTAGCTGAACTGTATGAGTTAAGACATTAGACTTTTAGCAAATGACCTGCATTTTGCTGAGTCAGAGCTTCTCTCCTGAGTAACCAACTTTTATCCTAAATTAAATTAAATCTTTATCCTTCAGACAGCATAGTTACAAATGTAAAAGCTGTCACATGTGCAAGTACAGGAAAATTATTATGGTATTAAAACATAACATAACATACACACATACATAGTGACAAACTATTTTCAATCTCTATCTCTCTCATGCGCACACACACACGTATATATATATACCGTGTGAATTTACATCAATAATCAGTGTTCAGCTCTTTCATCAGTCATAAGATCTACAGAGCCATATTCTAGAGTGTGTTAAAAGCATACAATTTCAGATACCATACAGGGTACTGAAAGATTAAACCTTTTACATTTTAATACCACTGCTATCAAAAACATACATGTCACCATATAAATGTTGTGTGTTAAGATATGGATCAATGTCAACATTTTGTTATTTTCCACATTCCTACAAAATTTCCTTAATAAAACCCACATACGTTTCAGAGAATTCTCTTCACAAATTCACACAGAAATAATGTCAGTTCAGTTGAAAACAAGAAGTTAGAAGTAGCATCTTGAGTTCTCTTATGGAGAACTCAAGTTTCAAATAAATTACACAGTTCATGTCTGCAGTTTAGTCAGAAGACAGATGTACAATCACACCACATCACTAATAGGGTTTCAAAGAAGGAATACTGTTCCTTTGCAACATTAAAGACATGCTACTCCCAGGATCTGTAAGTTCTTAATCAGTTAATGTGATTTGCAGAGATTTCAATTCATGAAATTTTAAAATACTTATGCTTATATGAAACTAATTAATCTCAACAATTCAGTAGTTCAAGGATTCCCATTTTAAACAAGCTTACAACTCAAACACAGTCTCCTGAATTTTTGTTATAACCTTTGTTAATATGATTAAATACTGCAGATAATTTACACCGACTTCAAATAAACACCAGTTTCGTTTAGCATGCAAAATGACTCGTATAGGTCTCCACAACTCTGTTCCATGAATAACTGAATTGCCTAAAACTGTTCACTGATTTTTACCAACAGTTCAAGCAACTTTACATTCAATTTAAATGGCTTAAGTTCTAAAATAAATCTTACACACTGATCTTAAGAACTGAAATTTTCTTAATTCATGTCATGGTTATTTCACTTGGACAAGTGAACAACATACTGGCAAAGATTTGCTACAGGAAAAAGTTTCTGCTCTGATTTTAAAACTACAAATCGTGAACTTGTAATTAATTACACCACTTACATCAGACTTGACGACAGTGGCAGGCAACAGATCTATCACATCCAACAAGGTTTCAAGCCACGCACTGGCTACCACTGCAACAGACAGACAAATTGCAAAGCATAAAAAAACTTGAAATCAAATTCGTACAAAAGATTTACAGGAAAAAATAATGAACAATTACATTTCTGTCTAGATAACCATAATTGGTTTTCAAGACATCTCCAGTGAATTACTTACTGTTTACTTAGTAGTTAGATCAAGAAATATGTCATTTGATACTGTTTCAATCACACATGTGAAAACATTTAGTGAAGACATGTAGAACATGTTCTTTCAACAACTGATTCAAGAGAACAAGGAGTTTACATCTAGTTTTGTTTCAAACTAGGGAAAAAAATAACCTGAAACACTTTACATGCCATGAACAGTGTTTGAAATTGATTTATGAAAAGTATAACCATACTGATGGTGTTCAAGGTTCAAAGACATACCAACTCCTGTGGACAATAAAAAACATTGTAGCAGCACAAGCAGAACAGGTAAAAATGCTGTATGTTTCTTTTGGCAAATATCATCATCTCAGAGAAACCTGTTGCCTATGCTTCTATGGCTGAAATGTGTGGGGTGAGAAATTGGTTCCCCCTGATGGTGTCCCTACTTTGATGTAGTGGAGGGGCTTGCATGGTCAAATGAGAGCTATGTCAGCGGTAGCATAGCTACTGGTAGGGCCACCCACGCCGGACAGGTCGAAGGGGATGACCCGGACTAAAAGAGATACCCTGGTCCTCCAGGTTGCGGGTTGGGAGAGGCTGACGACCTTTTACCATAAAAAAAATATAAATGTCTCAAAACCTGGAATCAAGCCTCGGAAACCTCATCAGAATGGAAGACAACAATTGGCAAAGAATATGGACTACTCTCTAGGTACATGGAATGTGAAAACCCTCAATAAACCAGGTGCCATGAAATCGGTACTAGAACAGATAGATAAGTACAATATGAAAATCACAGCCATACAGGAAATTAGATGGCTGGGTAAAGGAATCATGAACTTAAACAAACATACTATATGTTACAGTGGTAAAGCAGAAGGCAATAAGGAATTTGGTGTAGCGTTTGTAATAGAATGAGAATTTAAAAGTGCAATAATAGACTTTAAACCAATAAGTGAAAGAATTTGCACTTTGAGAATCAGAACAAAATTTTTCAATACGACGTTGATGAGAGTGCACGCACCTACAGAAGAAAAAGAAGATGAGATCAAAGACTATTTCTATCAACAAATGGAAGAGACATGATTCAATACCAAGTAATGACATAAATGTTATTTTAGGGGATCTTAACGCCAAAATAGGTAAAGAGAAGGAATACAGATGAGTAATTGGGACAGAAAGTTTACATGATAGAACCAACCATAATGGAATAAAATTAATAGATTTTGCAGAAAGCAAGAACTTTTACATGATACAACCAACCATAATGGAATAAAATTCATCGATTTTGCAGAAAGCAAGAACTTAATCATCAGCTCTACATACTTCCAGCACAAAAATATACATAAAAGAACATGGGCAGCACCAGATGGGGTAACCTTCAAACAAATATATCATGTCCTCATAGAGAAGCGATTTGCGATGAATACCCTGGATGTAAGAACATTAACAGGGGCCAACTGTGATAGTGATCATTACTTAGTACAGGTTAAATATAGATGTAAAATAAGTTGTCAAAGATCTAAGAAGTATGAGAAATGTAAGAAATTTAATACTGACAAAATTACGGAGAGTGATAAGAGAGAACCATTTCAAAATAAAATTAAAGAAATTAATGACAATAGAGCAAATAAAGAAGTAACAGTACAAGGGATATGGGTAGATTTTAAAACCGCAATAATTACAGAAGCCAAGAGGACTCTGGGATATCAGGAGAAAGAGGATAATAGAGAATGGTTCGACGAGTAATGTAGGGAGAGTATAAACCTCAAGAATAAGCAATATATGGAATATATGGAAAGATCAACAAGAGCAAGAAATGAGGCATATAAAGAAGCAAGAAGGAAAGCAGAAAAGATTTGCAGGAAAAAGAAACAGGCCTTTCTAAATGAGCAGTTGCCGCAAATGGAAGAAGACTTCAAAAATAACAAAACAAAAAATGCCTTTGGTCAGATCAAATATACTGTCACGTGTTGGGTGTGTCATGCGACAAATAACTTCACGTGGGTCTCGGATTCAGCGAATCTTTATTGGACACTCAATCTTACACACCTTACAATTGTTATCACTTCAACTGTATTCTGCGGCGGCTATCTTTCAACCGTCTTGTATGGCGACTAGGTTCCAACTGTCTTCTATGGCGACTAGGTTCCAGCTGTGTTCTTGCTGTCTGTAGCTCTCGGCTTATGTAGGTGTTCTGCGGACTCAGTCACCCCTCGCCAAGGTTCGATCTAACATGTTCGGCAATCCGTTGCTGCGGGAACGCTCTTTATACACTGGTAACAAGTTTCGTCTCAGCCGTTGTTACTCAACAGCTTTCTGTTGTTCATCTCCGGGGAAACACGTTCGTTGTTTCGGCACTGTCTACGCAACGGCCCACTGTTATTGCATTACCGTGGAAGTATCTACTCCAAACACGTTACAATATGAAAGAAGGTTTCAAACCAAAAACAGAATTTATCCGAGACAAAAAAGGATTCTAATAAATAATAAAACAGAGATTATGAATACATGGAAAGAATATTTTGAACAATTATTAAATCAAAATCAGAATATTGAAGATAACGAGGACAATGAAGAAGAAAATACAGACGATAGAGAAGGGGAAGAGGAAGAGATAATAGAGCCCCCAAGAAAGGAAGAAGTGGAAGAAGCATTAAAGGAACAAAAACTAAATAAAGCACCAGGAGATAACATACCAGCAGAATTATTGAAGGCAGGAGGACAAGAAGGAATAAGAGCACTCCACAGAATCATAAATAAAGTGTGGGAAGAAGAAAATATACCAGAAGATTGGGGAAAGAGCATTATATGTCCCACATTTAAAAAAGGGGATAAATTAACATGTAGTAACTATAGAGGTATATCGTTAGTATTGACAGCATATAAAATTTTAACAAGGATACTAAAAAAGAGACTGGATCCATATATAGAAAAAATAATAGGAGAATATCAATCAGGATTTTGACCCAGTAGGTCAACAATAGACAATTTATGTAAGTTTTGAGGTTTTCACGGCGATGACAATGAAGAAAGTCGTCTTCTGGGTGCCTAAACCCAGAAGACGACTTTCTTCAACAGGCAATTTATTCACCCTGAGACAAATAACGGAGAAATGCTGGGAATTTAATATAGATATTTACCTATGCTTCATAGATTTTAAACAAGCATATGATACAATAATAAGGAAGAAATTAAGGATGATTATGTCCACTTTTGGTATTCCAACAAAACTAAGTAGAATAATTAACTTAACCATGACAGAAACAATCAATCAAGTTAAAATTCAGAACCACTTAACAGAATGCTTTAAGACAAATCAAGGATTAAAACAGGGAGATAGTTTGGCACCATCACTATTTAATTTGGTATTGGAATTTATAGTGAGGAAATGTAATGTAGACACAAGGAAAACAACAGCGTATAAACAAACGCAAATAATGGCGTATGCGGATTATATTATTATAGTATGGAGATCCCTAAGAGCAATAAAGGAGACATATAAGAAATAAAAACCATAGAAAAACAACTGGCTTAGAGGTGAATGTAAATAAAACTAAAATGCTGATACAATCTAGAAGGAATCCAAGGCAAACTGGAGAAATTAACATGGAAGGGGACGGGATAGAAATAGTTGAAGACTTCATATATTTAGGATCAAAATTCCACAAAGATGGAGAGGAAACTCATGAACTAACAAGAAGAATAAAACTAGTGAATAATGCATATTTCTCGTTACTATCAGTTTTTAGATCAAAGGATATAGACTGAGTGATTAAAACAATGATAAGACTGGTGCTTTATTATGGATGTGAGGGTTGGACGCTAAACAAGAAAGAGGAATCAGTCATCAATTCATTCGAGAGGGAAATCCTAAGACAAATTTATGGATGAATAAAAGAGAATGGGATATGGAGAATAAGATACTCGTATAATAAAGAGTTATACAGATTATATAAGGAGCCAGAGATCTCAGTGATGATAAAGCTTAAAAGACTGCAATGGGCTGGGCATGCACAGAGAATAAATAAGTGTATCCCAAAGAAAATATTATATAGTACAATAGGCAGTAGGACACGTGCTGGGAAACCAAGAACTAGATGGATTGATGTGGCAGAAGATGCGAAGAAGTGAATGGGTGTAAGGAACATGAAGAGAGCAGGGCAGGACAGAGAGGAATGGAGGGGCTTGGTAAGGGAGGCCAAGGCCCGACATCGGGCTGTTGCGCCACAGAAGAACAAGAAGAGGAACTGGTTGCTTTATACAGGTAGCATACAAAGAGATGGTCACTCAGACCACTGGGAGAGAGAGAAGAAACTGAGGCCAGTCCAGGACAATAGGCCCCCCACATTCCTTACAACCTGCCTATATAAATCAACTGATTCCTCACTGTACACATGTCAACCCTGAAGGTGAAAGCAGAATGTTCCTTCAAAACATTTGTATCTGCCTACAAGACTGCAAGCTGTCACAACCCTGAAAACCACAATCAGAATAATCACCAAAGTGAAAACTAGAATATAAGTTCTACTTATATTTGTGAAGTTTTCTTGTACAAATTCAATTTTGACGTCTTATAAAATCTGTTCCTCTCTTTTGTAGACACGAAAAGTGCATCTTGAAAATACAAAACAGAATTTGATAAAAAGGCAATAAGAAACCATTATCCAAGTCTCTGATACTAATGGAATACAAAAGCAGTGAATAAATGTAGGTATATGTGAAAATGTATAACAACTTGTCAGCACCTGGATCTCTACTATCTATGGAAGACAAAATTCCCTGTAGGAAAGTCTGTGTGAAGGTGCGTGGATGAACCAATTTTTTCTCCAGGATCGTGAGGAAAGTGGAACTGGCAGCTAAATGGAACTCTGCACTTGCACTTGGTAAACCCTGAAACAGAAACACATTCATAAATTTACTCCCTGGCAATATATTACATGATTGCTGGATTATGTAAGACATTTTCTCATATTTGTACTTAATAGGATGGAAGTAAATTGGTGCTGGAGAAAAATGTATAATGAAGATTCATATAATTAGTACTCTTTGCCACACATAATTAAGATAATCAAACCATACAGGACGAAATGGGAGGGGCATGCAGCTTGCATGGAAGAAATCAGAAATACATACAAAATTTTATTTGGAAAACCTGAAGAGAAGAGACCTCTTAGAAAACTTAGGCTTCTGTCTTACTGCTAGTGGGGTGGGACTAAGTCCCTTGTACTACGGCCACTTCTGGCCTATTGTACCAGCCCCAGACGACAGGTGAGGGTGATTGTGGAGCAATTGGTGGAATGAAGATTGGTACGGTAAACTGAAGTACTCGTAGAAAACTTGCCCCAGCGCCACTTTGTCCACCACAAATCCTACTTGACCAGACCTGGGATCGAACTCGGACCACCGCGATGAGAAGCCAGTGACCAACTGCTTGAGCTATGGCGCGGCCAAACTTAGGCTTAGACAGGAGGGTAATACAGATATGGATCTTAAAGAATTATGGTGGGATGATGTGACCATAATTCATCTTGCTCAGCATAAAAGACCAACGGCAAGTTCTTGTAAGCACAGTAATGAACCTTCAGGTTCCACAAATGCATGTTATTTCTCAAATAGCTAAGCAACTACCACTTTCTTAAGGATGTTAGTTACAATGACTGATTGATTGATTGAGTGATTGATTGAATGAAACCTGAGAAGTTTGCTACTCCTGCAAGTTATCCACTAGCCATAACTGGTCTCATTTTCATAAAATCAGCAATCTCACAGCTTTTTTTTTTTTGCAGTTTATTTTATGATGCCTGAATATCTAGATTACATAGCACTGAATGGTAGGATGATTATGAATGATAAATTGGAAGACATTTGGAAGAAAGAGATCATGGCACAGTCAAGGTACTATTCTGGTAACTGTTTGGAGGAAATTATGAAAACAATGACAACCCTCAGTCAGGGTAGCTGGTGTCCTGGCAGAGATTTTAATTAAACACAGTCCAAAATCCAGTGAATAATGTTACTACACCAACCTGCTCAATATAAAATTATACTAACACACAGCAAACTTTATCTTGGCCACATGTTTCTCCACTATCTTGACCACCCCTTGTATTTCATGCTCTGGCTCTGTATATATGTTAACCTTGTCCTGCTTGCCACACATAATTTTTTTACCAGTCTGTACAAATTCAAATTCCTGCACCCATCTGTCCTCTGTGTGTACTACAACTGCCAAACACCTTCCTTCCATTTCGTTGTTACTGATACATCAATACTTAGCAATCCACTAAATGTTGAGAATGTTTAGTACAACTGTGATTAATTCAACTCCACATGAACTAGAATCGCCAGTTACGTTACATTACATTACATTACATTACATTGTCTTCCATGGATCCAAAGTTAGTCAAAGTGACTGTAGGATGCGGAATATGTCATATAAATACAAAACATATGTACAGTCTGAATGGAGTTCTCACACAAGAGAAACCAAGAATACACAGTGACTACACACAAGGCTATTCAAAGATACATAAGTTATTTTCTAGACAATAGGTATTCATCAACAGAGTAGAATAAATGTGTATTGAAGTATCAATTCAGTGCTATTTTAAATTGTGTCTTTTCATTCATAAGACCTTTGAGATCATATGACAGGTTATTAAAAATTTTGATCCCCGCATAATATGCGCTTTTCTGAAAACACGAGAGGTTAGCAGTTGGTTTATGAAGACAGTGTTTGTGTCTTGTGTTAACACTGTTTACATCCGCATTCATCTGAAAATGTTCTTCATTATGTGTAATGAAGTTTATTAATGAATATATATATATTCACAAGGAAAAGTTAATAATCTTAAATAGATCTCTACAGGAAATATGGGATTTGACACCCATCATGATTCTAACAATTTTCTTTTGCAATGTAAATACCATTTTATTGTCAGATGAATTACCCCAGAAAATTACTCCATACTTCTTTAAAGAGTGAAAGTAAGCAAAATAGACTGATTTGAGATTGTCAATGTTACTAATATGTAACATGAATCCAACGGCATAACATGCTCTACTTAGCTTTGGAATCAACTGATCAATATGGTTTTTCCAGTTCAAGTGATTATCAATTTGCAAGCCAAGGAATTTTGCATTTACTCCCTCTTCTATATATCTATATTATATCCTATGTTTAATGGATATTGTGGCGAGTTTTCTGTCATAAATTTTATTACATTTGTCTTTTCTAGGTTCAGGGACAGCTTGTTTGCAGAAAACCATTTACTTATTTGCGAAAGAACCTTGCTTGACAACATGAAGAAATCATCTAAATTTTTACCAGAAATTATATTATAGTTATTGATGAGGTCCTTAGTGTAGAAGGGAGGTCGTTTATATAAATTATGAAAAGCAAAGGCCCCAAAATTGACCCCCGTGGAACTCCATGTTTTATTATTCCCCAATTTGAGTAGGTACTTTGGATTGAATTTCATGATTTTATTTAAATCTTTTGTTTTCTATCTGTTAGGTAGGATCTGAACCAACATAATGTTGTCCCTTGAATGCCAAAAAAATGTAATTTAGTTAATAACATTTCATGATTTACAGTCAAAAGCCTTTGCCAAGTCACAGAATATTCCACCAACATGCATTTTTTTATTAACAGATTTCAACACACTGTCTGTTAATTTAAAGGTCGCATTTTCGATGGAAATTCCTTTCCTAAAGCCAAACTGTTCTGGTACTAGTATATTGTTACTCTGAAAATAATGGCTTAACCTATTGTGCATAACTTTTTCAAGTACTTTAGAGAAAGTAGTTAGCAGTGAAATTGGCCTGTAGTTTGACATACTAGTCTTGTCCCCTTTTTTATATAGTGGTCTTACTGAAATCTTAAGACAATCAGGAAGGATTCCTGTGGACAGTGAGTGATTACAGATGTGAGTTAGTGGGCTACTGATTAGAGATGAACAAACTTTTGAAATTTTATTTGTTATTCCACCATAACCTGAAGATTTTTTTTTTTTGAGGGAATGTATTATACTTTTCATATGAGTTTCAGTGGTTGGAAGAGGCCGCATCACAGCTCAAGAGGTTACTCGCTGGCTTCTCACCACGGTGGCCCGGGTTCGATCCCGGGTCTGGTAAAGTGGGATCTGTGGTGGACAAAGTGGCACTGGGACAGGTTTTCTCCCAGTACTTCTGTTTCCCCTGCCAATCCTCATTCCACCATATTCTCCATCATAATCACCCAGGGCAGGCTACAATAGGCCAATCAGTGGCCGCCTTGCCAAGTGGACCCAGCTGGACTCCACCCCCCACTAAGCAAATTCAGTAATTGGAATGGTTTTAATACCAGGGAATTTTCTAGGAAATGCCTCTCTTAAAAATGAAATGACATTATCTCCCACTTCTTGATGCAAGTTTAGAGTTTCTGTAACTGTTAGGAAAAAAGTATTGAAGGAATCTGCAATTTCTCTTGGGTCCTCAACTTTTCATCATTTATAAGGAGAGACGGTATCTGTTCAGTCAGATGTGATTTTCCTCTTCCATGTTTTATTATATTCCACGATTTTTTTATCTGATTATTCGATTTTGCTATAAGCCCCAGTAATGCTGCCTTTTAGTCTCTTTTATAACTCTACTCAGAATTTTGCAATACCTTATGTAGTATGCTCTCATGTAGGGATTATTACTGCTCCTGCTGTCTACATACAGACGCCTTTTATGTTTACAAGATATTTTTATTCCTTGTGTAATCCAGTGGTTTTTTATTCTACTTACACTTTTATTCTGCATAGGAAAACTGGCTTCAAAGATATTTATAAAAATATGTAAAAAAAGTTAAACTTATAATTTGTATCCTTATTTTTTAAAACAGGTTCCCATGTGTGACGTCGGCTCCTGCCCGTGGTCTGTGTGCGCACTTCTCCCCTCTACTTTCTCTACTGTCCCCTTCTCTCCTTCCCCTTCCGAGCCGACTTAGCGGCCTAACGTGTGGAGCTAGGGGCTCTTGGCTCTCCAACCGTCGATGGGGTAGGTTGTTCTCGTTTCGGACCACCGGTCGAGGTCATCCTCGACCGTCTAAATTAATTTCTCTACATAGTATTCTATCTTAGAACAGCGAACTCTGCAATCATTCTCATACAGGTATTTACATTATGTTTGTATTCTTTCTTTATTAATATATTATATTTATTCTTTGTTAATATTTGATTTGGTTATTTCTGTTTGGGTATTTCCGCCTTGCTGATTTCTTTGTCCTCCCCTGCTCGCCCTGTCCTGTGATCACGTGAACCTATACGCAACCTGGAGTATCCTCTGTAGGGTACCTACGCTTCAAAAAGTGGTAGCAGAGCGTGGTTCTGCTTCAAAAAGTGGTAGCAGAGCGTGGTTGCGTTCTCATGGTTTCGCTCTCATGGTTATGTTTTCATGGTTGTGTTCTCGTGGTTGGGTTCATGTCCATGGTTTGTTCCACGTCCGTGGCTTGGTTAAGTGAAAACAGGGTGGGACGGAACTGTGGTTTAGACGGTCGTAGTCGCTTGTTATAGTGGTTGGTTGCTTTTGTAGCACGCATTGTTAGCGTGGCTATGTGGTCAACGTAATTTCCTCTGAGAGTCTGGTTAGAATTCGTAATGTGTTTGCACGCAGTCCTAGCGTGGGTTGCCCTGTTATGGTGGTTCGGTTTGTTTGTGTAGGGCACTTGGGTAGGTTATATGGGACTTGTTGACCTGGTTGTGACTCTCTTGTTAATATAATTGTTTCGTGTCTATTTCGTCAGCAGCATTATGGAATCACAAACTATCGTACCCGAATGTTTGCATAAGGATGAGTTAGCGTATGAGTTGGAGGTCCGTGGTATAAATACGGAAGGTTTAAATGTTGCGGATTTGCGATCTCTTTTCCGTAAGTCACGCGAAGTAGAAGAAAACCTTGACGCGTGTACTAATTCTGATATCTTTCTGGCCCCTAATAAAGTGGTAACATTTTGCTATGATCGTTTTCAGCAGATTAAGAATTTGGTGGAGAACACAGACTGTTCTTCCATTGGTCTTGATTTTCCTCGTTACCTCCATCGGTTGCGACATGTCGGTACCCGGCTACGTCATCTATTGCAGTTGGGCAAACTCGCACCAGATGTGCGGGCGGACATGGTAAATTTCCAGGAAGAAGTACAACAGTATATGCAGTACATGATTGCACAGGTAGATTCCTTGCAGAAGAGTCACGCTTCAGGGGATCAGCCTGCTGCTGTTTCCTTTCTCAAGGTTCAGGGTGCCGCTCCGTCCGACTTTAATAGTGCGGAACTTCAGAGCGGAATGCATTTGACTGTCCCTAAGCTCACTCCTGATACGTGTTTACCTTCTCAGGCGCAGCCACTATCCCCTAGCCAGGGGGTACCTCCGGTGGTTAATTACGATTCGAGTACTTTGGGAGGCTCTCTCCGTTTTGCGGACTTGCCTAATCCTGTACACAAAATGCTCGAAAGTCTTCATGTTACTGACGGACTCATTGTATCGGAGTTGATTGAGTTCCTACGAGCTTTAGTACGTCTGCGATTAATGGCACCTGCGTTCCGTATTTCTACGGCGCAGATATTGCAAATTCTATATGGATTTGCTAAGGGCCCATTGGCATCCAAGATCTTGGCCGCTATACATTCTGGTGATACGCTTGATGCTTTTCACGAACATTTATTAGCTTTCTTCATTCCGCCCCGTACAATGTTGCCATTGTTGAACGCCGACTATTACCGACGGCAAAGGAAGGATGAGCCGCTCGCTGTCTATGTTGCAGACATTAAAGAGATAGCCGCCGTTTTTCGTCAGGATGTCGATCAGTCCGCTGTGGTCCGCAATATTCTCGATGGATTGCATCCATATCAGAGGAGCTGTTTAGTGTTCAGTGACAAGCCGCATAGTTATGCCGATTTGGATAATATGTGCGTGTATGCTCATAATGTTGAGAGTAAGGGTTATAATGTAGGTAATGATCTTCCTACACACCCTGTAGCGTCTAACTCGGCTCGATCGGGTCGTTCTGGCAATCCAGTATCTCGAGCTGCCTCAGTAGTCTGTTTTCGTTGTAAGAAAGCAGGACATACTCGTCGGGACTGTCATACGAATCTACAATCTACTCTTACAT
>NW_019731570.1:966217-972089 GCF_002891405.2 Cryptotermes secundus | reverse complement strand
TTGACGCTTTCACCAAGTTTAGTTGGATTTTCCCCGTGAGGGAAGCGTCTACTGCAACGACAACACGGGCGTTGCATTCTATTTTTGCAGTGTTTGGTGTTCCGGAGGTTTTGGTCTCTGATAATGCGGCTCAGTTCACATCACGCGAGTTTCGGCGGATGTGTTTTGCCCGAGGCATTCGTCACGTGACCACTACGCCGTATTATCCTCAACCTTCTCATGCTGAGCGTTTTAATAGGAATCTTCGCGCGGCTTTGATTGCCTACCACCATCGTGACCATTCGCGGTGGGATGAGAACTTGTCATGGCTCCAGTTTGCTTTCAACTCAGCGCGACATGATTCGCACAAAGTCTCACCTTATAGCCTGATGTTTACTTTCACACCCAACTCTCCGTTGTCGAATTTGTGGTCCCTTAAAGACCTGTTACCTGACCACTGTGACGCAAACTCTATTCGCGAACGTTGGGACGCAGCACGGCGGAATTTACGTCTAGCGCACGAGGTTGTGCGAACTAGATATGATAGTACCCGTAAACCCGTTCCCTTTCGTACCGGAGACCTAGTTTGGCTCCGTAACTTTCCCGTTAGCAAGGCGGAACGGAAATTGTCAGCTAAATTAAGCCCAAGATATAGGGGGCCTTTTCGCATTGCAGAGTTCACCACCCCAGTTTCTGTTCGCTTGGTTGACGAGTTGGGAAGACCTAAGGCCCGCGCTCACGTATCTCAGTTAAAAATGGCGTGAGCGCGTTCTTCTTTCCCTGTTTGTTTTCATTATGTATGTATTTTTCAGTTCATGGTATTTGTAAAGGGAAAGGAGAATCTTATTTTGTTCAAACATTTCCGTGGCTATTGTTTGTGTATGGTTCAGCCACATTTGTTCTTTTTATCTTGTATTTGTCTAAGTGCTAGTTGGGCACGCCTTGTATGGTTTTATTTTTCTTATTTATTGTATTGCGAATGCTTCCTAATTTTCTTCGCTAATGTTGCAGAGTTGCGCTTGCTGTTATTCCTCCTCATGTTCTCCTTTCCCCTCCCGTACCTCCTTCTATTAGGGCCCCGAGTCGGGTCGTGGCCAGGCGCCGGCCACTATCACGGATTTTGGGTGGAGCCCTAATCTGGAGTTTCCCCCGGCAGTTCCGCTCGGCGTGATCAGCGCATTGGTGGTACTATGGACATACGCATGGATGGTGGATGCGCAGTGGAAGCGTGCTGGGCGGGGGTCGACTACCGACGCCACCTGGGAGGTGTAGCGTCGTTCTTCTGTATCGTCGGCTGCGCCCTTTGTGCGGGCTGGTGTTTTGTGTGAGGCCCTGAGTGTTACACCCGTAAGGCTGGTGAGAGACTTGTCTCCAGAACTTACGGCGGATGAGATCAGTGAGCCAGTGTTTGTACGACCCGCCCTACGAGTTTCCCATGCGGTGTACGCCTGCCCGAGGGAGGCCAGGTTCGCGATGTATACCTGTGGACGCTGAGACCTTTGGTGGTCACACGCTTATTCCGGACAGTGACACATGCCGGGGGGGGCTCATTTCGGGGGGGCTGTGACGTCGGCTCCTGTCCGTGGTCTGTGTGCGCACTTCTCCCCTCTACTTTCTCTACTGTCCCCTTCTCTCCTTCCCCTTCCGAGCCGACTTAGCGGCCTAACGTGTGGAGCTAGGGGCTCTTGGCTCTCCAACCGTCGATGGGGTAGGTTGTTCTCGTTTCGGACCACCGGTCGAGGTCATCCTCGACCGTCTAAATTAATTTCTCTACATAGTATTCTATCTTAGAACAGCGAACTCTGCAATCATTCTCATACAGGTATTTACATTATGTTTGTATTCTTTCTTTATTAATATATTATATTTATTCTTTGTTAATATTTGATTTGGTTATTTCTGTTTGGGTATTTCCGCCTTGCTGATTTCTTTGTCCTCCCCTGCTCGCCCTGTCCTGTGATCACGTGAACCTATACGCAACCTGGAGTATCCTCTGTAGGGTACCTACGTTTCACATGTTTCATTTTCTAATAGATGTTGAAATTGAGCAATGGTTTCACTATTTATTTTTCTGGTTCTCTGTTTCAAGGGTGTTGAATGCAGTTCCGCAATAATATTATTTACTGTAAGAAACTGAGCATCATGGTCAGAGAGGCTGCTGACTATAAGAGATGTACAAGAAGAGCTTAACCTTGCATTATCTACAAAGATATTATCAATGGCTGTGCTTGAGGAATTTTGAAATCTTGTCGCAAAATTCACTTTGTGTGACAGATTGTATGTCCTTATTAAAGAGTTTACTTGTTTTTTTTTTACTGCTTTCAATTAAATAGTTTATGTCTGTCTCCACAGATTATAAACTCAGACTTTAGATTGTACAGATATTTTAAAGTTGCATCTAGTCTCCTTAGAAATTCATTAACCTCTCATGAAGGGGCTCTGTACAGGCTTAATATAATTAGGTGAGATGTTTTAGTTACTAGCTGTACTGCACAGATTTCAAAGTCTTGCTCCTTACAGTGATGAGAAATATCAATTTTACTGAAATGTAGATCTGTCTTAAAAAAAATACACACTCCTCCCCTCTGTAGGCTCTTTTGGCAAAAACTTGAGCCTAACAGGTAACCATTCAACAAGAGGAGCAGCAATTCCTGTTCAACCCTGTGATGTTCACTTAGACATAATATGTGAGTGTTTATGTTGTCTATTTCAAAAGAGTAGTAATTCATCACTTTTGCTTCTCAAGCCTCTGATATTTTGGTGAAAGATATTTATTGTATTTAATGTTTCTGCATTTTGTCTGTGAATTTCCAAGACTGCTGGACTGCATTTAATATAAGTTAGGCATCTTGGTGCTTTTGAATTTAATCTAAAAAAGGAGATGCCCTGGCATTGGTTATAACAGGAATACCGCTTATAACTGACACATGACCACCAACCCTCTCAGCAATAAGCTGCATGAGCCTCTTCTTGCCTCGACAGCTCAGGTGCAGGCCATGCGTTGTGTAATCTTCCCTTGCAATTGATGTGTCAATGACACCAATGTGAGACATGTCATGACCCATAAGGACCCGATCAAGCCTTAGATTCATGCTTCTAACCCCCGCATTCATCCGCGGCTTGTCATGCCTCTCAAAGAGGCTGACAAATCCCACATTGGTGTTTGATGTCCTCTCTGCAATGTAGTTGAGATTATTTTTAATTGAATAATGATAGTTTCTATCCTGGCTGTTTCCTGGGCCTCCCACTATAATAATATTATCTTGCTTGGTAAGGCCTTTATCAAGCTTCCCTATATCCTCAACAACCTTTGCAAGAGGAGCATTTGGTTTGAAAATGCTACATATGGAAAATTTAGTTCCCATTTAGTACAACTGTGATTAATTCAACTCCACGTGAACTAGAATATTTAGTACAAATATGATTAATTCAACTCCATGTGTAGTACAACGTTTAGTACAACTGTGATTAATTCAACTCCACATGAACTATAATAGTTAAAAAATTGCAACAATCCAACATTTATAAATATCAATACAAATTTATATTATGCTGAACTCTACTTGAATCTGCTTATTCAAAATGAAATCACATGAGTTTCTAAATCTAAGTCTTTCCATAATAAACAACATACAACAGAAAAAATCAGACCACTACTATTTCATTCTTATTTGGTAACACGTGTCAGATAGATTAATGTCCAAACTAACATACTACTATTATGGAAAATTTCATGTGGCTAACCAGACATAATATATAAGATATCTCCAACTGTACTGAGGACAGAGAAGCAGAATGCCTAGATCGTAAGCATGTATACATAATCTCAATATTATCTGGAAGTTGGTGATAAGACTGTCTTTGGTACCAAGAATCCACAGGAAACTGGGTTGGCTGCAGTCATTCTAGAGCTAATCACAAAGAGAAAAATCCCACCTGTGGCCCAATATTTCACTGACTACACTATCAGCTAAGCTCACACAACTAAGGATAGCTTACTGTTATAGCATACCTGCTGCACCTTTGGCAAAATTCTCTGCATGCATTGTGGCTCCTCAGCTGTGAGAAGAAATGGCAATGAGTGAATCACATTAAGCCTCTGCACCTCCTCTCCCACCCTGGAACACAAATAACTGAAAGTTTATAGCTATACCCAAAATCAAGATTACCTTTGTTTTCTGGGAGAAAGGGAAGGGACAAAGGATGTTGCCATATTATTTTAAGGTATTTTTCTGAAAAGGAGATGCATTGCTACTCTAAAAATTTTCAGTAGATACTGTGCAGACACAGCATTGTAGTAACATAAATACTAAGATACAACTCTGTATTGTCTGGTGAATGTCAACCAGCATTTCAGAGGAACATACAACCTTCATCTATAAGACTGAGAAACATGCCTAACAAAAAACGAGCATAAAGCAGGACGCACATTCTGCTTTCTGTGTGGTTAATACTGTTTCCTGTCTGGCTTATTCTTCGACCCTGAGGATTGAGGTGAAATGTTAATCTGAAACGTCAGTTGACATTCATGAACCTATATGGCATCTTATGCCAACAGATATCTCAACAGCATTTTTGACACACCATCTCCAATAAAAATTATTCAGACTTTTGTTCTGTACAAGCTAAGACTGTTCATATTGCACTTGTTTTAAAGTTAATGAAACGCTCTTTTCACAGATATAGAACTGACTTTCAGACAAAGCAATTTCTGTTTTGGTGTCATCTAATGTGATTTTTGATCCTCAATTTCTCACGTGAAATTTTCTGTTTAAGAAAAATATATTTGGCTCATAACGCTGCAGCAAACTATCATCCTGGGACAGCCATGAGACCTCTCTTAATAAAACCATGACACTCCAGACTCTCATGGCTTCTTCAGTGACTGTTGCAATACACACTGCAACTTGGTCTCAGTTTTCATGCTGTGATTCATCCTTTGCAGTCGTCTGCATTCTCTGAGCACTTGTGGAAATGCCATGTGCAATAGTATCTCTGCATTCATTGTTCTCTTCTGACACTTTGCAGCACGTCAAGTACTACAGTTTACTTGCAACAATAAACCTTTTTGCACATTAATTGTGCAAACCACTATGTGTTATTAGTTATGGTTAAATGCTTTATGCAAATGGAATGATGTGAGACATTGAGGTTCCCACATTTTCTAGACAATCGGCTCACAGATGGCGGTAAGGTTGTCAGCCTTACATGCTGACTGCCCTTTACCCCCAAGAATATTCCTGGTACTTTTTTCTGTTAGAGGCTGAGTCGACCCCAGGGCCATAGTGCAGCTGGAAGGATTAGGTCAACTGAAAAAAATCAAGTGACCTCATTAGGTCCTGAACCCGCGACCTTCCAGCTTGTAGCATAGCTCCTCAACCAAATATGCTATCACATGCCCCAAGTGTGTTGCAATCCATTTAAAGGAAGACATTCTACTTGCAGGAAGAACCAAGGAAATGTCCGTCCATGAATGACATAAAAAATATAATCTTTAAAATGACAAATGTACAAAGAAGCTTTTCTTATTACAGTTTAAAACTATTAACCTCTTGTTTGAACAAGAGAATGGTTCATCATATGAAATTGACAGTAGCAATAAAATACATAAACAAAGTAGAAAGAGGGCTGTACAGTCATTAAATGGAAGACTTCACAGTATAAGTCAATCAACAGTCAGACTGAAAGGAATAGCTGAAAAAGTATACTGCAATAAAAGTGACTGAAAGTGCTATCCTGTGTGCAGGCAGATTTGAACACTATGTAAGATTTGAGGCTTTCACGGCGGTGACTATGAAGAAAGCAGTCTTCTGGGATTTGGCACCGTGTATATGTGGTGTTAACCGACGTTTCGGAGGAACGTATCGCCTCCATCTTCAGGGTAGAAGAAAAA
>NW_019731570.1:860878-963679 GCF_002891405.2 Cryptotermes secundus | reverse complement strand
GTGCAACCATCAGCAACTAATTGATTTCCAGGGATGTAATGTACTGACAATTCCTTTGATTCAACCTTTTCTCTTATAAAATGAACCCTTATGTCAATATGTTTTGTTCGGTCATTATTGACAGGATTTTTCGCTATGGCTAAAGCACCACGATTATCACAAAAAATAGGAATTGTGATTTGCTTGTTACATATTTCAAACCATAACTTTCTTAAGAAAATGGCTTCTTTCGCGGTCTCTGATAATGCCATATATTCTGCTTCTGTGGTTGACAAGGCTACAGTCCTTTGTTTTTTACATCGCCAACTGATAGCTGCTCCTGATAGTTTGAACACAGATCCACTAAAGGATCTACGATCTAAATTTCCTCCCCAGTCTGCATCGGAAAAACCTTCCAATTGATCATCATTCTGGGAATATACAATACCTACATCCTTTGTAGTGTTTAGGTATTTTAGAACTCTTTTTAATAATACCCAGTGTTCTCTTGTGTAACAAGTGTTAAATTGACTTAGGTAAGTCATAGCAAAGGATATATCTGGGCGCGTGCACACGGCTAAATACATCAAAGATCCTATAGCCTGTTGATATGGCACGTTATCTAAATTCTCAGTTGATTTTCTTGATTTAGGCAATGGTTTCAGTTTGCTGTTTGGTTCCATTGGATGACTGACTGGTTTAGTCTCATTTGGAATATTAAATCTTTTAAGAACATTGTTCAAATATTGAGTTTGGGTCAACTTTATAGTTTTCTTTGCCCTATCTCTTTTCACTTCCATTCCTAAACATTTCTTAACTGGTCCCAAATCCTTTACTTTAAAACATTGTTGCAATTTTCTTTTTAAATTCTCAACTTCAACATTGTCATTGTGAAATATGAAGAAGTCGTCAACATACAATGCTATATTAATTATTGAATTACCCTTTTGTTTGGTATAAATACATGGTTCGGAACAAGTTTGCCTGTACCCTAGGCCTTTTAGAACCTCTGTTGCTTTCTTATTCCACGACCTAGCGGCTTGTTTCAGTCCGTAAACTGATTTTCGTAATTTGCAAACTTTATTAGACTCCCCCTTAATGTCATATCCTTCAGGAAGTTCCATATATATAACTTCTTCAAGATCTCCGTTTAAAAATGCGGTACAGACATCAAGGTGGTCAATGTTCCAATCATGCTTTGCAGCTAAAGCAAATAACAGTCGCATTGAAGAATGTTTCACCACGGGAGCGAAAGTTTCAAAATAGTCTATTCCTTCTGTTTGGCTACAACCTTTCGCCACCAAACGTGCTCTGTGACATGCGACATTTCCTTCAGTATCTCGTTTAATTTTGAAGACCCATTTTGATTTCTCTACTGGCTTATTTGACGGTCTATCCACTATTGTCCATGCTTCATTTGTTTGGAAAGCTTCTAGCTCCTTTTTAATAGCTTCTTTCCATTTAGATTTATCGGAGCTTGACAGTGCCTCTTTATATGTGACTGGTTCTGACTCCTCATCTTTATGCATGGCTGAGTAGGTAACAAAATCTGGAAATTCTTTCTGTTTCCTGTTTCGAAGTGGATATCTTCTTTCTTCCAAGTTTCCTTGTAATTGTTGTAAACCGTCTGGCTCTAATGGAACTTCATTTCCTTCATTTTGTACTTGTTCTTCTTCATGGTTTTGTTCATGTGGAATCATTGCTTCATTATGTGAGTCGAGGTAGAAATTTAACGACATTGGAAGAATATCTTTAAGCTGAAATCCTTTCTCACTTTCTTTCTTGTTTGTTATTTCTTCTTCCAGAAATTCTACATCTCTTGCCACAATTATTTGAGACGGATTGCGGGGATCTGATAACCGATAAGCTTTACTTTCCTCACTATATCCCATAAAAATGTACTTCTTGCTCACAGCATCCAGTTTTTGGCGTTTCTGTGATGGTACATGAGCATACGCTGGACATCCGAAAATTTTTATATGGGAGAGATCAATCTTTTTTCCTGTCCATATTTCTTCAGGCAATTGATTCTTTAGTTTCTTGTGAGGTGATCTGTTTAAAAGATATACGGCTGTTTGAGCTGCTTCAGCCCAGTATCTTTTGTTGCAGCCGGAATCATACAACATACATCTTGTTTTTTCCAAAATGCTGCGATTAGCTCTTTCGGCAGTTCCATTTTGTTGTGGGTTATACGGCACAGAGAATTCCCTTTTGATTCCCTTTTGTTTTAACATTTCATTGAATAATTTGCCGCAAAATTCACCACCATTATCGGAACGAACAGTTTTTATTGTCAATCCAGTTTCTGTCTCAATCATTTTCATAAATTCTTTAAAGGCTTCATAGGTGTCACCTTTTTGTTTCAAGAAGCGAATGAAGACTTTTTTACTGTGATCATCCACAATAGTCAAAAAATATTTAGCATTCCCATAAGAGGGCCCAACCAGATCTAAATGCAATAGATCAAGTATTCTTTTTGACCGTTTGTTCTTTGATTGTAGGAAAGGCTTCTTTGTCATTTTGCCTTCCAGACATGGAACACATTTCTTCGACTGATCTTCTTGTTCTTGAAAATCAATGCCACTAGCTAAACCTTTTTTTAGCAACCGCATGCTAATCCTGTTTAAATGCCCCAAACGCCTATGCCACAACAGTTGCTCGTCAACTTGCTGGGTACTTGCAACTTGTTCATTCTTTACAGTATTAATACAAGATTTTTCACATTTGTGATTTTTCTTTTTAGTATTAATCTTATCTTTAGTTGCTGTATTTGCAGATTGGGTCATGTTAACTTTGGTATTTAAACAATAAATCCCATTTTCGGGATATATTTACCGTTCTCACGGTCTTGTCGCTTGCAGATTTCTTATACTTTTTCTTCTACCCTGAAGATGGAGGCGATACGTTCCTCCGAAACGTCGGTTAACACCACATATACACGGTGCCAAATCCCAGAGGACTGCTTTCTTCAGATTTGAACACGTCCACCATAGCCCTGTGAGCCACAGGAGACAAAAAGGGAACCTGGTGCCTGAGGGTATAACTGGGCCACCTTGACACTTTGTCACTGGGGGACACAAATATAGAGACCTGGTCCTGCAGGTTGGGGGCTGGACACAAGGATGATGACTTTTCCCTCTAAAAGTCACTGTTGTGAAATCCAAAGAAGTGAAAACTGGATGGTCTCATTCAGGATGGAATATACAAGCCAGGCAGAATCCTCTAAGGAAGGCTATGGCTCAAAAAGGTCTGATTTGCAGTGGTGGTGGCAGTGGCCGTGATGATGATGATGATGATGATGATGATGAAAACTTAAAAGTTCTGTAACAAAAAAAAACCTTGGAATCCCATCAGATTAAGGGACATCAATTCTATTCTGATTCTGTACCATTGCAGCAATTATGAGAAAAGCCTGAGGAAACAACAGCCAGGTGTGTCATCAAAGTTAGAGCAGTCAGCTCTCTACATATCATCACTGTTTGTCAGTGATGTTGTTTTCTTCAAGAGTGAACAGAATGTCCTGGATCAGATATATTGCAAATTTTACTAAAAGAGAATTCTACTAGTGACGATACTTACAGGCAGTGTCCCATAGTGTTCCCATTATTTTCTCCAGTACATGAAGAATGCTGAATGCCCACTCAGTTGTCACATGCTAGTATCCACAATGATGATCCCTCATAATTCTGTCTATGTATGGAGTTAACCTCAAGAGTAAAGCAACAGCTAAAACTTTGTATTTAGTTGAAAACAGCAACATGTCTCACCTGTTATTCAAGCCATTCTTATTGACCCCTTTATAAATAGGTATTGTGACATGTTGCGCAAAGCCGAGCCCCCCCCCACACCAGCAGTGACGCGGCGGGTGAGTCAGCGCTCCCCTCCCACCCCTCAGCGGTAACGTAACGCTCGCGTAATAGGCGAGTAATCACCCCGCATCCTGGCAGCTACGCGCGGTGACGTCACGAGCGGAGCCGAAGATAGCCGAGCGGAGCCGAGGATAGCCGAGCCCCGTAACCGGGTAACTATGCAAGGCGAATCAACAGCAGTGACGTAACGCGCAGCGCTACGTACCCGTAATCAACTTCCTACTGTAACGTGGCACTCATTACGCAACCGGCAAGCACTGCAGCTATATAAGTAAGCTGCACAGCTGGTACCAGTCAGTTCTAATGTGGCTACCAGAGAGTTCTACTGTAGCAGTCGGCGACTTCAGTTGTACCGTGACAGCCGCCGAGTTATAACGTGGCCATCGCCGAAGATAGTTCCGAGCAAGCCTACGAGAGTGTGTTATCAACAGTTCTCCAGTCAGCCGACTACTGTTGGAGTATAGCAGCCGTCGCGGAAAGAAGATCCGGACGTGTGTGTGATTGTGTAATTGGGAGCGTGTGATACAGTGATACATAGCTCCCCTACTGTAAACGTGTAGACTACTGAAGACAGAGTGAACTGATTTGCGCATAGGGTTATAAAGTGTGAAACCCCGCAACAGTGTTAACAGATTAATGCGATTAGGGTTATAAAGTGTGAAACCCCGCAACTGTGTGATAAGTAATTGTAGCCGTTATTTGTAGATTGTTAAATAAACCAATTAACCATCTCTACGGCGTCTTCGGTAACGTAAACACGTTACAGTATAATAATAGGCTCCTACCAGTGATATGGTAATTTATCCTTCTTCTAAAAGAATTAAGAAATTTCTGGATCTCAGAATGAAGTATTATATAGAGATCAATTTTGCCAGAATGTGTTCAGTTCCTGGTGATTTAAAACCTTTCACGTTCACAATAACAACCTCAAAAGAAGTAGACTTTTGTAATAATGACTTTGCTGCATGTCAACTCTGTCAACCAGTTCACAGCTCTGCGCTCCACAGCAACCGGTGCACTGCCAGCTGTGAGGTGCATACAAATCTTGCTGATGAATCAGCATGCCTGATGACCAATAACGTTTGGAATGAAGGAAAGTTATTAACTCTGTGCTTCATGGCAAGCAGTGCAGTTCATGCATGGGAGTTTATGATTTATCAGCTGTTGGCATCAGTTATCAGCTCCATTAGCCATTTGCTTTCAGTTACAAGTAGTGAGCAGTCTGTTCCACCACGCTGCAGTATGCTTTACAGCAACATGTATTTCTGTATGACACCGATGTGAAATACAGATCTGCTAGAAAGTGTCAGAAAAAATTTTTAAATAAATTTCATGATGAAAGAGTTCCTAGCAGACAAACAATTCATAGTTTGGTGAATAAACTTAGATCAATGAGACTCTCAGTAGACAAGAAATAAAAACATAAGCACTGAGGAAAAGTTAGATGACACAGGAGCTCTAGCTCAAGAGACTGGAGTGTCAAACAATAGTGCCAGAACATAAACAATAAATTCTCTGGCTTTAGTCTGCAAGTTAGCTATAAAGAAATTACTAACAATGTTAATTTGCATATGGATATCTGTGAGTAAGAATGTAATATATGTTCATGCATGTGTAACTTCAGAAATACTTAAAACCCAACATCTGACAACAAGGGCGACACAAGTACATCAGAACTTAAAACCAAGGAGTGATGCTTGTCCCAGTTTGTTTTTGGTTGATGCATGTGTTCATACCATCACTGAAATCCAACATTTTCCTTCAATCTTTTGGAGATCTACAAGAGAATATTATCTCATGGGTGACAATCTTTCTCAGTACTTGGAAGCCCCTCAGCTGTGGCTTATTTAGCTATTACATAAATATGACTTTGGATCTTCTCAGGCTTACAGAACAAGAAATTCTTTGATTTTATTGGACCAAGTCCATGACCATGTTCGCAAAAGCCCACTACTGGATTGTTATCACAACCACAAGTGACAGGTCACTGAGTCTCCTTCATGCATAGTAGTCATACTTTCAAAACACTAAATAGAAATGCATTCTTTATGACATTGTTGACTGAATCTGATATATAAAATTTCTCATATAACAGGTCGTAATTTTGTTGGTAGTGTTGCGTGTTATACACACCCACGAAAATTAATTTTAAAATGCCCGCCCACTAAGATGAGCCTGTGCGCACTGACCATTAAAAACGATGTGACAGTATATCAATTGTGACTTCACTGAGCAATCACTAACTTGCATCGTAACCTTGAGGAGTATGGCAGTTATATATTTATTAGGGCATTCTCAAAATATTTACGACCTATGATGTCATTTCTGCGTTACTATGGTCTTTGTATGACGTCATGCTATGCGAAAGAGAAGAATGAAAACATGTTACAAACACAGCTGACAAAGAACTGCTTACGGTTCACACGGAGCTTCTCCCGCCTCTAAAGGTGTCTGCGTTTCGTGACCTTCCTTTTGCAGTAACGTCCACGACATTATGAATGACCATTTTATAAATGGCAATAATTAAATTCCCTCTATTCTATCAACGTACCGGAATTAACACAAGCAACACACGCACACCCCCTCTTTTAACACATGACTACTACGCATGCGCAGATGTTCCTCATGGTTTCTAAGCAACGCAATCTGCAGCTTCATTGTTCCAGGGCGTTACATTACGGAAATAATGTTTAAAAAAATTTAACACCGGCTGTTGTCCCATTTGGAATAATAACAGAGACATGGAAAGTACTAAAATGATTACATAAAACTAAAACATATGGTCAGTTAAAAGCCTATGAAACTGCAGTACAATAAATAAATTTCAGAGGAAAGAAGTGCTGGAAATCTACGCGAAGGTCGTTTGCAAAAACGTCACAATATGGGTCTCGCAGACCAATGTCAGCAGTAGACGGAAATTAAGAAGCTTACTATTTCAACTATCTTTAAAGAGAGAGAACGAGATGGTTCATGTCATACTTCTTTCCCAATCAGAAATCCCTACAATTCGTGGTTCACAAAGTATAGTCAGTGGACCCCTCACATCTCTCACCAAAACTACAGAAATTCATATCGGCACGTAAACAAATTCAATTTTAACCCGCCATAACTAATGCATTTTTCGGCAGCAGAACCCGGAGTTTCAATACAGTAGATCCTGAGTCAGTTCTCCCTCTTCCGCATAACCTGTTTCCCCAAGACTCACTTTAATGTTATCTACCCATCACCCTGTTGGTCTTCCTACTGATCGCTTTCCAAAATGAATGCATCCGTTGTCTCCTTATCCAAACTACATACCTACTAGATCTTAGCACATGACTCAATTACCCATTCCCCCAAATACCTCCCTTCAGAGATTAATTTGTACAGCAAAAAAAAAATGCCTTCAGCAGTCAGTTATTTTACCAAGTGGCAAAATCTACTCATGTACATTGCTCTCAATTTTCGAAATAAAAATTATAAATTTAGTCAGCCCCAATTTGGATCCTTAAGTCAGTCAAATAAAACGGGGTGTTAGTCCGTTCACGTGCATACGCCATACGGACATTATTAATGTCATCTTTCTCAATGCTGTTGAGTACCACTTGTGATTTCCTTTGGGTGTTGCTGTTTCAAAACGTCGTCCCTTCAGTTTCATCTTCAATTTTGGAAGCAAATCGAAATCACAGGGGCCCAAGTCCAGCGAGTGGGCAGGATGGGAACCGATAACCATGTTGTTAGCTACAAGCTCTGTGGTTTTCAGGGACCTGTGGACAGGCGCGTTGTCATGATGAAGGAGCCAGTTGTGGTTTCGCCAAAGTTCCCGTCTTTTTCGTTACACATTTTCTCTCAAGCAAGTCAAAATGTCACAGTAAAAGTCGGAGTTGACCATAGCATTAGGAGGAACAATTTCACAGTGAACAATCCCCTTCATGTAAAAAAAAAATGAGCATGCTCTTTTTTTAACTCTGGACCTGCCGCACCTTTTTGCTCTTGGTGATTGTGGGCTCTTCCACTGCTAGATCAGAACTGTAAATCCAGCTTTCATCACCCATTATGATCCTAGAGATACAAGTAAAAGTTCGTTCCTCATTAGGCTTCTCTCGTTGCTCAAGACACATGTTTACACACCGCTGCTTATGATCATTTGTCAAGAATCTGGGAACAAACTTCATGGCAAAGCTGAGCATGTTCAAATTTTCTGTTAAGATCTCCTGGCAAACTCCAAAACTCATAGAACAGTGTCTGCAAGGTCACAGATTGTTTGACGACAGTCTTCGTGGATGAGGTCTTGAATTTTGCCAACATTTTCTGTTGTTTTGCTAGGGATTGGTGGCCCTGAACATTTGTCACCTTGAACTGACACTTGACCAGCCTTGAAATGTGAATGCCATTCAAAAACCACTGTACAGCTTATAGAATGTTCTCCAAAAACCTCACAAAGAATTTCAAGGGTTTTGGTAGCAGATTTACCGAGCTTCATGCAAAACTTGATGCAGACTCATTGCTCAATTTTGCCATCCATTGCTGACAAAACAAAACACGAAGTCGAAAAAGCACTTGTGTAAAAACTACATGTTCACGGCACAGTGTCAAGAGGCAGACTGATACTATAGGCTTGCAAAGTGTGACCTTGGCCTCCCCTCTCATCTTCTTTCATCGAGGCAGTTACGACGACGACGACGATGACGAGTTCAGGAACTTTCCAAGTATTATGCAACTGAACCAACATATTCCAGTCTCTCACATCACTGATATGTGTTGGTTCATTCCTGGCTCATGTTCCAGAAGTAGTCAGTTGTTTGAGGTGAATACTGCAACAGTGTTCTAAAATACGTTATGATCCCTTCCTTTCCTCTTAATTTTGAATTTATACTGCATAACTGCTGTTTGATACAAAATAATTTCTGCAGTTGCTAGAGTTGAAATAATGTACAAACCAAACAGAAAAACATCCCACCCGCATTTTGTATATTCTTGTGTGGAACTGATTTCTAAGGGAATGTGGTGTCTTTCAGGGACAATTTTGTCATTTACAAAATACAGATGCTTACAATCTGGACTTCAGTTCAAGATAAAGTTATGCTTAACTACCATGCCATGAAGGCATATTTAAATAATTGAATAGAATATACTATACACATACACAGACATGCTTCATTCTGTGCTGAATAAACAGATAGTGTGTTTAAAATTCCCAAATTTATATGGTTTACATGCCTGCTGCACACATGCACTACATTTCAAGTACCCATAGCTATGAAACTGCTAACAACAGGACCCATGTTGATGTAACACTATTTGCTAATTCCAGCTACACAAAAACATGTAACATTTGATCTCCATCTGTGTATATAGGTTTCAGAGCTGAAAATATTGAGCATTTCGTGAAGGGATCAACCTGTATGTTACGTGCCCCAAATCAAAACAACATAATGTTAAATTACCAAACAAGTCAATCCTTAAAAGAAATATTGGGGCAGATTCCTCTCCTTTCTAAATAAACAATATGACAGCCTGCCATAAAATATTGCCTATTGTTATTACTTCATACAATATACTACAAAGGTAAATTACAGGGTGGGGCGCAGAAACTACCTCTTTGTGTAGATGCATTGTGAAGGGAGGAGAGGTCGCAGAAAAGTGGGGATAGGCTCGGCGAACGCAGCAGTCGCGGAAGTTTCTGTCTAATAGCCCTCAGTAGGAAACATGAGGTGGACGAGTGAGCAGCGTGCATTTGTTGTCGAAGCCTGTTTTTCGAACAACCCTTCCTACGTGGCGGTGCAGCTTACGTTCCATACTCACTTCGGAATTAAGCCCAGAGGTTCGGTTCCCAACCAGGAATTGACATATCCAATAGTTCAATGCACAGAATTCTTCGCGAACATCTTCATTTCCATCCCTATAAGATGGTTGTTGTGCAGGAATTGTCACCACGTGATTTCCAGAACCGAATAACGGCGTGCGGAACATTATTGGAAACTTTACCCCCTGATGCACTTGTTTTCTTTAGTGATATGGCATATTTTCAACGATCTGGATATGTCAACAAGCAGAATATGTGCTATTGAAGTGGTAACAATCCAAGTGAGCTCCATGAGAGGCCACTTCACAGTGATAAGGTGACAGTATGGTGTGCGTTGTCGAGAGTTGGAGTTATTGGCCCTTATTTTTTTGAAGAAGGCAATCATGCAGTTACTGTCAATTCACAGTGGTATGTGGACATGATTAAAAACTTTTTCGAACCAGCTCTTGAAGAAATGCATCTAGGAAATGTCTGGTTCCAACAGGATGGTGCCACGGCCCACAAAGCCCGAGCTTCGACGACAGTTTTAGGGGTAAAGTTCCCCGGACGGCTCATCTCGCTTCGAGGTGACATCCCGTGGGCAGCGCACTCACCTGATCTAACGCCCTGTGATTTTTTTATTATGGGGATACCTCAAGGCAGAGGTTTTTAAACATCGCCCCACAAACCTGCTTCAGCTGAAGAATGTTATTCGGCAGGAACTAGCCCAAATTCCGGTGCACATGTTGGAACGTGCAGAGGGGAACTTCAGAAAACGGTTGCATCAGTGCTTAGAGAACGGTGGCACCACCTTCAAGATATTTGTTTAAAACTACATGATTTAAAACTTTAAAGTACGTTCTTCCATTAGCTAAACATAAATTCTGTCTATCAGCAATAATTTTTCTTTTATTCACCTTCAACAAAAGGAAGTCTCTGCGCCCCACCCTGTACGAAATATATAGTCAGAACATCGCTTTGGACAGAGTTCTTCTCCAAGTACTCTGCATTTCTCAATATTTATAGCTGCACTAAATTAAGGCACAAAGCAGCCTCCGTAGTCTAAGGGAAACGTTCCCACCTCGTGACTCAAGATACGCGGGATCAAACCCGGCGGAGGTCGTGGAATTTTTAAGAAGGGCAGAAAAATTCAGGGAACAAGTCCTCCGGTAGGAACTTTAAGCCGTGGGTGCCGTGTCGTAGCTTTACGGCACGTAAAATAACCTCATTTCCCAAGGGGACCACTAAGCCAAATTCAGGACATTTCCCGCCCAACAGTAGTCTCTAACCCTCTGGTATATGGGGGAAGCATCAAGATACAGCTGAGCCAGTAGAGGCCGAACTCGCTGACTGAGTCGGAACTGATGGTACGCACCAGTACTGGTAGGGAATAGAGACTGGTAGAATATCATAGGGGGACGTACAATGGACCAACAGTTGTTCTAAGTCCTTGGGGAAACCCACCCTCTCCAATACAATACAATACAAATTATGGCACATATTCCCACTCTGTAGAAGTCCTTGTCATTCAGGGACTGTCTCAGTCTTTATTTGCAGTGATGTTCCTGTATCCTTCCTTTAAAGGACCAAAACATAATAAGTCTGACAGAACAAAGAAATGTGGGGCATCACAGTCCATCCAAATCATACACTGGATTGAGTGACGCTTATGTGGGACCTAACCTGGTCACGTTGGAGCAATACTTACGTGGTGCAATCCAAAAGTTCCTGAAATACATTAATAAAAACTATTACATCTTACCTAGATCTTATTCTGCAACATCACCTTCAAAGTAGTCCCCCTGGGAGCGCATACACCGATCCCAGCGTTTCTGCCACTTTTCAAATGCATCCTGGAAGTCTTTCTTTGTTAGGGTGTTTAGTACCGTCTGTGTTTCCGCTTGAATTTCCTCAACTGTATCAAATCTTCGCCCCTTCAACTTGATTTTCATCTTGGGGAAGAGAAAGAAGTCACATGGAGCTAAGTCTGGCGAGTGCGGNGTGGGTGGGGAACAACTGCCATCTTGTTTTTAGCCAAAAATTCCTGCACAATGTAAGCCGTATGCGGTCGTGCGTTGTCATGGTGGAGTACCCAGTCGTTCGTGCACCACTTCTCTGGACGTTTTCTCCTCATGTCCTCCCTCAAACGCCTTAGAACATCGCGATAGAACTCTCTATTGACTGTCTGACCAGGAGGGACGAACTCCTTATGAACAATCACGTCAATATAAAAAAAAACAGAGCGACATGGACTTAATGTTGCTCTTGACTTGTCGAGCTTTTTATGGCCGAGGTGAAGAAGGGCCATAAACCCAACTTTCGTCACCAGTGACAACCTTCGAAAGAAAGTCTGGATCCTCTTGAAGCTGTTGTTGAAGTTCCCTGCAGACTTCCAAGCGATGCTGCTTCTGTTCATTTTGCAGCAGTTGTGGCACAAACTTCGCCGCAATCCTCCTCAGGTTCGGTTCCTCGAAAAAAAAAATTCATTGACATGTACCATAATTTAGTCCCAAGGTGTTACAGAGATCTTGGATGGTCAGTCTACGATCTTGCAGAATCAGATCCCTAACTTTCGCGACATTTTCTGGTGTTTTGCCCATTGACGGCCGTCCCGAATGATCGTCATCATCAGTCAATGTTGGGCCATTTTTAAAACGCTTATACCAGTTGTAAGTTTGTGTCTGGCCTGAACTGTTTTCACCAAAAGCTTGCTTCAACATTTGGTGCGTTTCTGCAGCGGTTTTCCCAAGTTTAAGACAAAACTTTATACAGACACGCTGCTCTCTCAGGTCAGCCATCGCAAAACCACAAACTCACAGAAACACAACAATGGAAATACATTCACCAACAATAAACCCAACCACTCAACTCGGCGCCGCTTGCCACACTGATTCAAGAAGGATGTGTGAGGAGACACCTAGCGGTATTTCAATGTACTCATAACCATTCGCATGCAAAATTCAAATTTTGGAAACTTTTGGATTGCCCCACATATATTTCTCTTGCAGAGTGAACTCAATAAATGTGCACTTTAAATTTTCTAATGTGTCAGCAGTGATATGTGGTCACTGTGGTCCATGACTGCAAGACATTCCCAGGAATTATATCTTCCTGATTAAGGACAAAATTATGGCCTTCACTTTCAGAAACAGTCACTACTAATCTCTTGCTCTATTATGATTAGGGACCGGATTTTTATGCCCTAATAATCCCTTAAATATGTGTGCATTTATGCAATAAAAACTTCCGAAATATGCATTAAAATATGCACATAAAAATTTATACCAAATATTAAAATTGATTTTACATTATTTTAAGACTAACAAATCAATATTTAAGTTCATTTTATGTAATCACTGAATGATTCATTTGCAATAAAAAGCTATACTTAAATACAAATCATGCAACAAAGCCAACATATTTCATTACAAATTTAAAAAAAAAACCAATGGTACTCACATTTAGCTCTCCGAACTTTCAACTTCTCTTCTGTTGCAGTTCACAATTACTAAATGTTCTAGGTTTTCCATAGTTAGTCGCCTCCTATTGTCTCGTAAGATGTCCTTATAGCGGGAAAAACTTCTTTCCACCTCACAGGAACTTAGGGGCGCATGTACAAAAGCCTATATTTGCTCCACTGTTAGTGATATTTTACTTTGCAGTTCAGTACGTTTACCGGCTAAAGTTTCTTCAATTTCACAAATTTGTTCATATCCTGGATTTTTTTAAAGAATGCTGTGTACTTTTTCCTTTACTACCTCACCGACTCTTCCAGGAACCGAATTCAATTTGGAAACAGTGGTTTTGAACAAACTTAACGACTGATACAAAGCAGTATTGCTGTTGCTTGCCTCCAGTGAGGAAATGGCGGATGGAAGATGAGGGAAGTGAGCAGATATATAGGAAAGATTAGTTTCTAGTTCTGCGTTTTTTAGTACATCTTGGGCAATTTGAATTGATGCTGCACTTTTGGGATCAAATGTATTCACGACATTCCTAACTGTTTCTAAATGTTCGGTATAATAACTCGCTGCACACAGCCACGTGCCCCAGCGCGTTAAAATTGGTTCTGGCGGAAGTGGAACGCTCGGTGCTACTGCTTTAAAGGCTTCTTTTCTGTATGGCGCTTTAACAAATACCTTCTTCACAGAAGACACCAACTTGTCAACAAGAGGAAAATTTGCACGAATTGTTTCTGCAACACGGTGCAACCCATGGGCAAGGCAAGTCAAATGTGTCATGTTTGGAAATATAACTTTAAGAGCAGTACCGGCTTTCATCATATAACTTGCGGCATCAGTCACAAAGAGCAATACGCGCTCATATTGAATGCCATTCGGCCATAGTAAATTCATGGAATTGACAAAAAATCCGGAAACTGTGGAGCTATTTGTGGTTTCAAATTGCTCTACCGCAAGAAGATATGGGGTAGATTGTTTATTCTTATTAAGGGATCCAACTATACAATTTGCAATAAACCGTCCCTCACAATCTTGTGTTTCGTCGATTGATACCCACACAAAATTATCTTGAATCTTATCTCTAATGCTTTCAATTGTAAGATCGTAACACTGTTTCACGTAATTTTTGCACACAGTCGATTCATCTGGCACTTTGCACTGTGTATACTTCTCTATGAAATTTCTCAGCGTAGGATTGGTTAGTTTCCACAGCGGAAAATCTGCCACTAAAAATGCTTCGCATAAATCAAAGGAAAACTGTGAAAAACTATTATTAGAAAATTCACTAAGCAATTTTTGAACAGGAGCACTTTTCGTGGATTTAATTTTAATATTCTCTTTGTGTATATTAGTGTTCAAATGCTGAAGCACTTGAAAGCGTTTTTCACAACCATTTTCTCACACGCTCGGCAATAAAGAATTTCGTTATCCGTACTTATCATCTCTCCTTCGAACTTCCGCTGATACATCTGTAATTTAGTTCTCTGACTTACTTTCACTTTTGGCATGACTACAGAACGCTAAACGAACTTAACTACACACTAGTCACCACTAATGTGAATGGCCCCAGCTTCAAATGAAGAAGTGTAACGAACCTCATGGAGACTTCGGAAATAAATAAGTGAAGTCTCTTATCGGTTGAATAGTATTACGTTGATAGCGGCTACATGTGAACGCTTCCGACTAATCTCTTCGCGGCCACTTTGATGATACGCGGATGAGGCAAGTTACGAGTACAGGAATCGAGGAAGTCCCGTCCTGGGTATCGCATCAGAAACATGAATCATGATGAAATGTTGAGTCAAATATGCAACATATTCTAACGCGGAAAAGAAAAATTGTATACACACGACCATAATTAAAAACATAAAATTAAAAAATATATGATAAACATTTTAAAAGGGAAATATGCAGTATAAATAAAGATCTTCGAAAATATGATTCTTATTCATAAAACATGCAAAATATGCATTTATATGCACCATCAAATCATGTCCAAAATTTAAGAAATTAAGTAATTCATACATATATCCAAACGAGCATACTTTCTGGTTGCAAGAAAGAAATATGCATTTGCATTAAAATCCGGTCCCTAATTATGATGCAGACAGTGTGGCCTTTCTTACACTTGGGTATGTGATTCATGTCCATTACATGGAACTAATGTTCAAGGGGCAATGAAAAAAATATAACATAAATTGTCCAAGGCTGAAGGAATTCATGAGTGTACTGTCAACAAAAAAAATCATGGTATCACATTTTTGGAATGAACCTACCTACACCACAAATGTCACATAAAGTTCCTTCAGAGTCAAGCAAATTTTGTGTTCAGATCTGCCTGTGAATAATAGTTTATGTTGGATTTAGTTTAACTTGTCCAAGGTTCCCTTGGATGTGACAACAGAACATAAAAGGATAACAGTTACTGATAAATAATGCCCAATATTTAATGTCAAATACATATCTTATTTAAAAGAAAATAACTGATGAAATGGCAAGACTAAATTACTTCCATTCAGTCTCAAACATTACAGGCAACAGTAAATGACACAATAATTGCTGAACATCAATGTAACAGATCACACACTATTGTAAATCAACAAAGGAGGGAATTCACGTGTTTAATTCAAAACAATACTAATATAATATTCCTATAATTCTTAAACACATCTCTTTGTAACTGAATGTTACACTACTGAATAGTGCATCCATTTGAAACAAGAAAATTCTATTAAAAATGAGATCACATCCTCGTTATCCTTGCATACAAATCATTCTACAAACAGTATTCATGTACTTCCATTTTAGTATTGTCTAAATATGCTATATTTACTGGCATTCACAAACAAAAATTCATACTTTCTTTTTTAAATTCCAATGGATAAGACACCCTAGCATAATTTCACACCTTGCAATGTTTGAAAACACATACTTTGAATATTATTCAACAGTTTTAAATATACAGCCTTAACAAAGGACCAAAAATAATATTCATAATTTCAAAGTTATGTCACTGCTTTATGATTTTAGCCAAATTGAACACCAAAACTCAAATATTTTACCATTACAAAATTCCATCATGGTGTTGCTAATGTGGGCACTGCCAAGTGAGCTTAAAATCATGCACAGGAACAAAATACTTGTATATATTGAGGCTAGCAATTATTAAATCAAAGTGAAGCAAAACTTCGTTATGTGGCAGTGAAGAATATCTATAGATTGGAATTGAATTCTAAAATTCCTACATGTTTTGGAAACTTCAAAAACAAAGTGAATTATATCATGTGGTTCATGTGACAGATCTTTCAAAACCTAACTAACATGGATGTTATCAACCTTAAACACTCTCAACAAGATAACAGTAAGTAACTCAGGTGGAGCTCAAGTAACAGGAGGACATCATTTTGAGCTCCACATGAGACAATATATTCACCTTCATCATAACATGCCAATGCAGATACAGACCTAAATAGCTTAATTTATTGTTTATACAAACATTTATTCTTGGATGTCATTTTCAAAATCTGCCATCAAAACCAGGCCCCATAAAATAGGACTTTTCTTCAACGTGGGAAATGAAAAACCAGGTAATAATATAAGAAGTCTGAATATTAGGAACCTTCAAAACACAGGTACAATTTATATACACTATGCATTTTTACACTGTACAGTTACAGACTCTAGAAGTTCCAATTTCTTGAATTAATATTTGCATTAATTTTACACACACTGAAAGCTAAAGAGAAAGCATGTTTGTGTGTGCAAACTTGACCATATTCGTCTGTTTCTCACATTTAACAGTGAGCTTGAATAAATGGAAACATCAACCATGTGAACAGGAATGCATGTGCTGGAAACTGTCATGATACCCAACAGTCCAATATCATATGAAGGGGATCAAGCAATTGCTTTTGCCTCTGGGAGAAATGCCTCCCAGTACTTGATTAGCTGAAACAGAGATAGATATACATGTAATACGGTTAAAGAGAAGAATGTGGAAATATATTTTTTCCTAACACTGCAATCAAGTAATAACTCTAGGATGTTACATCAGGGGTGAGGGACATATATTTAAAAATCAACAGAAACTACATCTACTACAGATTCACAAACAAGCTGCACTTTTCAAATGCAGTGTTAGTTCCTATATCATTAATCTTTCTTCAACTATATTTTTTCAAAGAAACATTTGAACCTGTAAACTTCTTTTACATATGATTCTGCCTAAAGCCATAACCTCTGATTTTTCTGGATTCAATATTTCTCACAAGAGCAAACCCACTTCTAAGGTACAATGCCCATAGGAGAGAATTCTGTTTATTCATGATGACAAGGTGGTGATGAAAGCCATAAGAGTGAACCTACAGCTTAATATGGAATCTGAACTGTGGTGGGAGGGGTTGAAAGCACCACTATGAACAAGTTCTCAATGCCATGACAAAGATTTGACATACAGTCATATCCATAAGAATTTTAAAGGTAAAAGTTATGTTACATAAAACATAACATATCACGAAGGCACATGGGCCACAAAGTTAAGTTATGACCACTCTTAATCTTGGTACTGCTTGGTAAGTGGTCAGCTTCACACTATGGCTGCCTGTAACCCACCCCAAAGTTCAGGTTCTATATTAAACTGTACATTGCCTCTTCTGGTCATCACTGTCATCAACATCAACCTTCATCAACACCAACCTAACATCCGAGCAAAGAGAATTCTGCCCTGTGAGCATTTGTACCTTAGAAATGGATCCATCCATAATACTGCCTGTTTCTTCTGCCCTAGTAAAGCAATATAAAGTTTATGTTGCTATAAACAGCTAGTCTGGCTTTATAAAGCATTCAACTGGACCAGTGTTTAGAAGCAAAGAACAAAAACTTGTTCTGATGGGTAAAAATCATGGAAGTATATAGGCTGGGTTGTGAGTGAAACTGATAAGTTGCAGGTCTGTTTTAGATTTTGGACTTTCATGGTGGTACAATGCTAATGTGCTGCTCTTTCTGTTTGATGGCGCTGTGTAGATTTAGGACATCTGTCAATGTTAGAATGATCCATCTTCAAGAAAAAATGGATTTGCCTTGAAGCTGGAGATGGTAAGGATCTCTGAAACATTGACAATATAGCCTACATCTGTATGGTTCCATTATCCAGAAAAAGGGTCCAGATTACAATTCAGTTTGTAAAGTAATACCATATCTGCAATCGACTGTACAGGTTATGTATTCACATTTCTTCACATAACAAAAAATTACCAGGTTCATGGTAAGTTCAAAAATGTCTGCATCAATAATGTGTTTGTATGGTGGTTGTACATAAAAATTTAGTCAGTACTGTACTGAAGGGATTTGCATTACCCTGCTATATGCTGCAGTGCTGTTGTCATATGGATAACAACATGATTACTCACATGCTTTATATGCACTTCATGGTAAATAAGAAATTTCAGAAAAAAGAAATAAATGCTGTATTTTTACCCTTAATAACATTTTGACCAAGGCGTAGTTTTTTTTTACATGATCAAACTTCAATATGGCATCACAGTCTGGGAAACTTTCACTATCTTTTTCATGAAAGTTATGCATTTAACAAAATGGTATCAATGGACATCTTCATCTAAGAAACCACATGATGGAGTCCATAAGCACAGATGTCTACACCATTTTACCACATAACATTCAAATTTAATCATATTTCTTGTGAAAACTGTGCATTCAATGACATTTTATTAAGAGGAATTTTTGTCTCATGTTCAAAGAATCATACTGTGGAGTCCAGAGAATACTATATTCTTAATCTTAATAAAATTTCAAATGACACACATTTTTTCACAGAAAATATGATTACTGTTAAACACATTATGGCAGCATTGTCAAAGGAACTTTTATTTGCATTTCCCACAAAAATTACTCATCAGCCAAACTTTCATCAAAGAGCTGTTTTGTCTCAATGTTCATCAAAGAACTGTGCAATGTAGTCTCCAGACATGAACATTCATACTGTGTTGTCACACTGTATTCAAATTTAATCACATTTTTAGCGAAAATATGCCTCAGTCAATATTTTATCAGTGATCATTTCTGTCTCAGCAATCAGTCACATCATGGAGTCTATAGGCACAGATACCCAGATCATGTTGCCACATCAGACAACTGTTTTCTCTTCGGTCTAGTAAGTAAAATTATGCAGTCATACCATAGCTCAGGCAGTTAGTCACTGGCTTCCCACCACAGCTGCCCAGGTTTGAGCCCAGGTCAGGTCATGTGAGATTTGTGGTGGATAAAGAGGCACTGGGCAGGTTTTCTCCAAGTACTTCGGTTTCCCCTGCCAAATCTCATTCCACCAACTGCTACACATTCATCATCATCTATCATATGGGGGCCAGTACAATAGGCCAATTAGTGGCTGATGTATCAAGTGGACTCAGTCTCACCCCACCCTAAGGGGGAAAAAAAAAAAAAAAAAAAAAAAAATTATATTCTGAAAAGGCAGTAATCACACTATAACTCAAACTGGAATTTCTGGGTAACAATGTGAATAAATTACACAAGTAAATACAGATTTATTTTTTCTGAAAAGAAAAAGTCTATATAGATCACCATGCACCTCTTACCTGCTGCTGATGGGTCATCAGATTCTCCAGGTATTGGATTATAATGGCTTTGAAATCCTTCACTCTGTTCACTTCAAACCGCTCCATTTCTTTCTTTATCATCTTTGAAATATTGTCAAACTCTTCTTGACCACGATCTACTTTGGCCTCCCACTGGAATGGAACAGTTATATACACAAAATGTGGAAATACTTGTGTTTTTAGGCATTTTGTATGAGAGGCAAAGAACACTTCCTACAGAGAGGACCTCTTTACACATATCCATGTTGCATTTAATAGTTCTGTCTTTTCTGCAAATTAACATAAAGTCAGAGTGCTCTATGACACTCATGCTGGACACAGATGTCGGGGGGGAACCTTACCATAGCTCTAATAAATAAAAAAAAATACAATAATCTCCACATCAGTAGCTGGTTCATATTCAAACAACCACATGAAGATTAAAATAAAGGGACTGTGACCAAAAATGATATTTTTAACACAATTCTTCATGTTCTCAACTACGCATACATTGGACTATATACAATGCCAAATGGCTTCTAAATGATTTACACTTATACAACAAAAACTGTAATTCTTATTTTTATTACTAGGTAGAATGATTTCTCTTTAATACTTATCATTCCTTGCCTCCTCAACTATAACTATATTCTTTTTATACTAATATTACTATTCCTTGCTCTTCTTACTTTAAAACTATACTGTATTACATTTAAATCAGTCCTAATAACTATGCTTTGAAAACAAAGGATACTTTACTCATTACAGTAAATTACTAACTGACTAATTTTTTTATCATTCCTTCTAAGTCATTCTAGCAGAAGCAACAAATACACATTTTACTGTATGTATAACAAGAACTGAAACCAATCAAAAATTGAAAATATTAATCTGGGAATAATTTTTATTACATTTACTTCCAGAAAAGGACACTGTTCACTATAAAAATATTGTTGCATGAGCAACTGGAGGTGGGGGAATTTGAATGCACCACTATTTTCAAACAATGTGGCCAAGCCAGAAGACTCACTGTCTGAGCCAACTCGATCAGTATTATGAAAAAGTTAATAGTTCCGTCCAGTGTGACGGGTTAAGATTTCTTTTTTCAATTATTCATGCCCTTGCATGTTTCGGCCTTCAGACACCATCTTCAGAGGGACAACAAAACATGTAAGAGCATGAATAATTGAAATAAGAAAAAAAGAATTTAACCAGTCACACTGGATGGAACTATTTAACTTTTTCACAATATTATTAGTGTGACAGACCAGAATGGAACAAATCAAATTGCTCAGTATATTTTCACAGCTGCTACAGTAAAAGTTTTCTTTTCTTAAACCTTACACATCCCTTTTCTTCTAATTATCTCTCATCTAGGGGTAGAGTGCTTCTTTCTGTTTAATACTTGTGCACTTCCCTTTAATATCATTATCATTTAACTTGAATACTTCAATGTTGCCCTCTTTGTTCCAGTACAACTTCTGTTTTGCATTAACTCTAAGATCTGCTATCAGTAACAGATAATCTCTTTCCATGCCTATACTTCGTAACACTTTTATCTTATTTAAATCTTTCCACAAGTTCCTGTTATTATTATATAGTCTATGAAGTACTAACAACACTGCACCTTTTAGCATGTGTCTCACTTTACAGCAAAGTGACACATATACAGTAAAACTTGGTTATAGCAACATCGGTTTCTGCGACACCTTGTCTATTGCGTCAAATATTCAATGGTACGAACTAATTCCTCATAAAGCAACTGTTTTTATACCTTGCTTAGTACGACATGCACAAATGCATCAACCTCGTATGTAACGTCATTTTCATTCCTGAATTTCTCTGATATCGTGGGAAAGTTCGATGTGTCTGCCCACCCTCACTTTCTCTACTTGCTGACGTGACTGTCCTGGAAGAATACGACCGCGGGCTGCAAGAGGAGCGTGGGTTTTATGCGAAAACAAGGGCGTGGGGTGGGACTGCGTGAATAGTGCAAGAGGACGCGGCAGGTTGTTAACTGCATTCCTTTCCTAGTATCTCGTCTAACAGGACCTCACATTGTCTACTTACCTTATAGTGTTCCTGCCTAAACCCAGAGAAGTGCAGTAGCGAAAACATGGCAATGAAAAGGAAAGTTTTAAGCACTGAAGAGAAAGTTAAAGTGATTCGTGAAATATTGTGTGTACTGTCAGTGAAAAGCGCTGTAATATGTCTTTGATATTACACATTTGGGCAATTCCACGTCAATGTTACTTTAGTCTGTACTTAACTACGTATTTCACTAAAAAATGCAACATTTTAACTCAGTTTTTGGTAGATTTTTATGTCACTAACATAAGGCTACTGTGGAAGTGCCCATTTCGGTTACAACGACATTTGTTTATAACGACACTATTTTTAGGTCCCTTTTATGACGTTATAACCAAGTTCTACTGTATTACTAAAGTCTGAAATTCTCTTTAATTTGCAACAGGAATTTTATATCCTTCAGCCGATATCTTACCTAACCACAGTCCAAACTGATCAAATGGTAAACATATCAGCTCTGCAAAGAGCCCACACACATTCTAGTAATCTTGCTTTTATTTGCTATGCTATGTCCTATGTCTCCGGTGTGTGTGTGTTGTGAGGGGGGCAGTTGTGATAGGCTGGCCAAAAGAGCTAAATATCATCTCACTAACCTATGTCCAACTTCCTGGTCCAGTTACCAGTTACATCACCAGAATAAATACACTGCAAGAAAACCAAACACCTGTTCCCAAAAAGAAAATAATACTGGCGTATATGAACATGAGTAATGTTCCTATGTTCCTTGAATACAAGGAACCCGGGGTGCTACAGTGGAATGAAAATCAGATCCCCGTAAATAAAGGAAAGGGGGAGGAGACAACTTCAAGTATTAGAAATATCAAATTACAAAAGTAACCAATAAAGATGGGGAAAATTACTCTGCCAACTGATAATTAGTGGATGAACATATCAATTATTATGTTTATATACTGACTAATTTACTATGATGCTATGATAATTTTTTCTTTTAATTCAAAGAAACGCTTACTTCAACAACTTCCACGCTGGCTTGGTTGCCCTTGTCTGGTTTGCCTGACAGTTCAAGCTTTGCTTTCTGTTCTCTTCGTTTGTTCAGCATCTGTTGTGAGTGTTGCCAATTTTGGTACACCTTTACTCGTTCATGGAATACTTCCTGAAATTACATCATATTTAGGACACAAACCTATAGAGAATACTATTCTTCAACCCTGAAGATGGAGCTAACACATCCCTCTGAAATGCTGCTCTCTCTGAACAACATACCATTATGACCCACAAGGTAGTACTCTCCCCCTCACCCCTCTCTCATGCACACATGCGCGCGTATGCAAGCACGCACACACAGCACCATATTTGATTTAATTATAATAAGCCCTCCACAACAAATATATCTGATATATCTGAAACAGACACCCTAGCTGCTCCCCTCTTCCCTATACCAACATGATATCTGACATGGAAATGCAATTCAGATTGTTTTCCAACAAGACACAGGCCCCTTCTCATTTCAGTCTTCAGGTCTGCTGTGCTCTGAATGCTGTTTCTTAATCAGGAGTTGGAACATGTGGACCAATCACCTGGCCTTCCAGAAATCCATCTCTCACACCAATGAATTCCTTTATCTGTAGATGTGCAATAACACTGACTATGCTGAGCAAATCAATAACTTCTGACACTTTTAAGATTCCCCAGTACTGTGGAACAAGTATACTTCATATGCTTTGCAATACCTTGGTCAAAACTGAATAGCAATAGGATATATGAGGGCTACAAATGACAAATGAACTTTGATTGAAGGTTACAGGCATGGCACACAAAACAAACTGTCTGAAGAGCTCTGTCTTCTGGGATATAATGCCATGTAGTCTGAAGAAGTCAATTGAACATATTGTGACATATCTGCGCTATGCAGGACACCCCCACTCCAGCAGTGATCTAACAGCATCGGAGCAACTGCCGCTGCTACAGTAACAGGCCAGTCAACATTCCGTCCCCCTCCCCCGCAGTGACGTAACAGGGTACACCGCGGTTACTACACAGCCATAACCAACTCTCGGCAGCATTCCCCAGCAACGCCTGTACTCATAAACATGGCGTCACACAACAGGGGAGCCCATGCAACAACTGTTGCTAGGCAATCGATAAACACAATGTTACACAACAGTGGTACCTATCACGTTACTGTTTTCTGCGTTGTCCATGCCGAGCCTAAATAAGGAGCAGCGAACACTATTCAGTAGTGAGTGAGTGGTGAGTTACTAGATAGAGAGAGTAACCAGACAGTTGCAGTCTAGCATTTGCCGAAGTGAATGACTACAGGAGAAGTATTTGTGACGCTGCCGATAGCAGTAGCTGGGAAATTGTGTAATTGTGTAATTGTGAGAGTGAGTGCAATAAATTCGCTATATCCAATACGGCGTGACATATACCCAACGTGTGACCATATCATACCCATCTTCATGGTAGAAGAGTAAGCCAAGGAAGAAACCAGCATTAAGCAGGCTTGCTGTCTGCTTCATGTTGGTTTCTTCCTTGGCTTACTCTTCCACTCTGCATATGGGTGTATGTTCCTCTGAAACACTGGTCGACTTTCACTATACTACAAGGTGTGATGTCCACAAAGACACAACTCTTCATAGTCACTGCTTTAAGAATCTCAAATCCAATAAACTGTCTCCTGTTTTATATTTCAAGTCAACTTACTATTTCACATGCATTACCTTAATGGCACCAATGAGTGCAATATAGTCCTTCAGAAGTTCACACAAAACAGAGAAATCTGCATTGGCTTGCTCATTATGAAGTGCCTCCACCTGCAAAATACAAATTACACTACAATGGCAGCAATATTTGCTATTACAGTTGTAAGAAATTTTAGCATGTGAATCTCATTTCCTTTATGCATCACCACTACCAACCCATTTAATACAATCATACCGTTTTTCAGTGCTATACAAAACAAATCGTCACAGTTGGGTAAAAAAGTTTTTTTGTTTGTACATACATCTATTTCAAAATGATTACTGTCAATTGCACGGTAATTCAAGAACTGGAACGTCAATCAATAATTTGAACATAAAGGATCTTCAGATGGAATCTGTCTTCATGTTTAGACCACTCAAAAAGTACTAAAAGGCTGTAGATTTGGGTCAAATACATCAATGCAGCAATGGTGCAGTAGGCTCCACAGTAGGAAGTTCTCTGTGGAAGGAACATATCTGCTGGTGCAGCAATGAGATGCCTGCCTCAAGGCCCATGGAGACTATTTTAAAGGCCTCTACTCCTTCAATGGAAACAATCCTAAAACAGGTTTCATTTGAAGAACCCACATAAATAAATATTTAGAATTTATTTTATTGAAAACGCTAACACCACAACAATTAATAATGTATGTTTGTAGTATCAAGTAGTACTTTACTACATGTTTCGGCTTTCAAGAACACAACAGGATGCATTCACTGAAAAAAAAAATTGTTTAGAATTTAAATTCAATATTTCTACAAACAATATGAAAGCCTTTATGTAGCTCAATACTATCCACTTCATGTCCCCTTACTGTATCCTGTTGTCATGGTAAGCAGGATTTCATTCTCTGCCTCTTGAGTATATTTAGTACACATTTGTACAACTGTTCTGTTAGCAACAGAATGCAAAAGTCAATTCAAAGAGCAATGGGAAGGTGTTGCACTACACAACTAACAGCCTGTCACACAACTAGTGCTGGAAGACACTACAATGCTGCATGTACACTCCCACATGGAAGTGAAGTCTTTTTTGATTATAAAAACAGATTAAATGAGAGATTATTGGCACTGGGAACGAAAACTGTGAGAACTACAGGTACACACTATAAGATAATGAATGAAATTACATTTTAGGTGAATTAAAAATCCAATCAATCACCGAATATATGGAAGGCAACTGAATTGGAAATGACATGTTAGCAGAATGGAAAATAACACATTGAACAGATTATACACTATAGAACTGTAAGAGTGCACATACCTAATATCTGATAGGAGAATGACAATGGCCATGACAGTGATGATAGTGATGACATTACCAGACTTGACCTACAGAGAATGGAGGAAAAGGAAACAGGAGAAGGATTAAGGCAGCTGGCACTGAACAAAATTTGAAGTACTGTAAATACTTTCTGGATGCACACTAAATGGTGCTGAAATGTCTGATCAACAATATTCCGCATATAAGTCTTTTAAAAAATTTGAATAATCATAGTGACAAAGTAAATGCTCTGGTAGGTTATCAAAAAAAAGTCATGTCTTTTTTTAACAAACTAGATTGTAAGCAATTCAGTACTTCTAATCTTACCATTACATATTCCTAGAATTTGGTATTTATTATATCTTGAAGAAAAGCCTAATTCTGTTTGGGGTGAAGGCACCAAATAGTAGATTCCACTGTCAGATCTGTCTCCATCTTCTGGACAAAGTGTAAAGTGACTTCGCAATCATCCCTGTCAATACTCATGTGTACAGGTCCAAAGGCCAGTTTTTCAGTGATTATTGCATGAAATGCCAGTGGAAACTGCTCCACTTGACATTTTATGCAATAATCACTGAAAAACGAGATAACTTTGTGGACCTGTACTGTAATTATTTGCAAGGAGCACTGTGTAGTCATCTAACCCTGAAGATAGCAAATATTAGGATCTCTGAAACATCAGCAAAGCAGCTTACTTCTACAATCCACAATCATCTAGAAACAGGATCCACAGCAGCAGTGACCCACCATGAAAGACTGAAATCTATCGTAACACTTATCAATACCTTCTCTTCTACTTCCGCTAGCTGAGAAAGAGCTCGTGACAGGGAAGTGTGTTCTTCACAGTTACTTAGCATGGCAGCACTTTTAGCAAAAGCTGAAGTAAGAAGTGCCAAATCCTTGCGATGCAAAACTAATGTTTCCACGCTTGCATGTAACTTTCGTAACTGTGTGTCCAGATTCTCTATCTGTTGTGTTTTCTCTTCAAACCACTGAAAACAATATACGCATATGTCAATATCTATTACTGCTTATAATAATTCACAGTTCATTAGTTCAAGTAACATAAAATCACCACTTACCTGTTGCTCCTCATGTGAAAGACAAAGGGAAAGAGATTCTCAATGTAATAAAACAACATGATAATTTTCACATTAAAGAGCTGAAATAAACTGCCTCAACTGTATTAAGGTACCAGAGTACTGAATATATTTATGCCAATATATATACTGTATATACAGAGTATGATTGATAGACTAGTCAAAATTGGAAGGTGCTATGACATGGAAATGAATGTGGAAAAAACAAAAGTAATGAAAATTTCGAGACAAGCAACCCCAGTCACAATAAAGATAGACCAAAAACAACTGGAGAATGCGAAATGTTTTAAATATTTGGGTAGCTTCTTAACAGATGATGGAAGGTGTGCTTGTGAAATTAAATCCAGGATTGCCATGGCAAAAGCTGCATTTACCAAGAAGAAGAATCTTTTTACCAGCAAACTGGACTTAAATTTGAGAAAGAAACTAGTAAAATGCTACATTTGGAGCATAGCTCTGTATGGGGCTGAAACATGGACACTTAGGGCAGTAGATCAGAAACATCTGGAAAGTTTCGAAATGTAGTGTTGGAGAAGGATGGAGAAGTTCAGTTGGACCGATTATGTGAGAAATGAAGAAGTGTTATTTAGAGTCAGTGAGCAGATGAATACCCTACAGGAAATAAGAAAACGGAAGGCTAATTGGATTGGTCATATCTTACGCAGTAACTGCCTTCTAAAAGAAGTTATTGAAGGAAAGATAGAGGGGCGGATAGACGTGACCAGAAGACGAGGAAGAAGATGTAAGAAGATGCTGGATGACCTTGGGGACAGAAGAGGATACTGTCATTTGAAGGAGAAAGCTCTAGATCGCATTAAGAGGAGGAACTGTTTTGGAAGTGATTGTGGACCTGTCATCTTGACAGATTACTGATGAATGAATATATACTGTATCACAATACTCTAAATACTGTTTCTGACACCTGATGCAGAAGAGAAAATTATTCATGGCCTAAGATACTGTAATGTACATCCACACCTATTTATAGGATATCACAATCATGGACTACAGACAATGACTGCAGTGAATATGTCAAGATGAAGTATAATGGCTATAAAACTGAGACTTATTACTTGACTCAGAACAAATTTGGTGTTTTAATTAAAGATTCTGTAAAAAGGTCATAACCAAGTACAATAAGTCTGACATATTGTGCCTTTAAAATACACATCTATATGGAATGATACCAGAAAAGAACCAATGAGATTAACATAATTTCACTAGTACTTCCATCTCAAATCTGCAGCTTCTCAGCACCACCATCAGGGGAGCCCTTTAAGAGGACAGATATAAAGGTAAAGCTATCCCTGTAACAGGGCGTGAAGGCCCATAGAGTTGTGAGACTTCAAGGCTCCCACATTTTGTCTCGATGATCAGCTCACAGATGGCGGTAACGTGGTCAGCCTTACGCACTGGCCGCACTTTACGCCCCAGGAAGATTCCTGGTACTCATTTCTGTTAGAGGCTGAATAGATCCCAGGGTCACAGTTCAGCTAGAAGGAATAGGTAAATTGAAAAAAAAAAAAATCCACTTCACTGGGACTTGAACCTGTGACCTTTTGGCTTTAGTATAGTGCCTCAACCAACTATGTTACCACATGCTCCCTGAGATCAAATATATGAAAGAAAATACATATTTTGCTACCTACAGTGGTGTACAATTAATTCACTCTATGAGTGATTAATTCTATAGCATCAGTACTAGGGTTACATAATGTTCAGTGTGGATGTAAAAAGATATGTGGTGAATTAATAAAAACCAGTCATTTGAAGATATTAACTATATAGCACTGAGCAGGTTAGATTAGGGTTAAGACACTAGACTTGTATTCAGGAAGTGCTTAGTCTGAACATCAGCCAAGACACCACTATCCTGAGATTTTTCATGGATTCCCCAAGGCTCTTCTGGCAAATGACCAAAATGCTTCCTTCCAAAATCGTCTGTATTCATAATTTAACTATCATCCTACCCTTTGACACCCTACAGTCTCAATACTGACGACATTGCAACCCCCCCCCAAAATGGAGACAAACGTAATTAAAATTCTTGATCACTTTCGAAACAGGTTTACAGTGGAAAATAAAGGATGGTTCATTTAACTTTTAAAATGAAAGTGTATAAATTAGGCATATGTGGCAGCTTCAAAATTTTCCACATAAGGTAAGAACAGTAAAACTAGCTGAGTGCTTAGTTAAGCACCATGGCATGACAGTGCACATGGTATTGGAAATATAGCTCCACACATTCTTAACCTCAGCACTACATGGAAGTGAGTAGTCAGCTTCACGCCCTGCTCTCTCTGAAGCACTTACACCACTCAAACACATGGGTCCATGAGAGACACTCTTCCCCATACTGTTGTTGGAGTCTGTGGTAAATTTCAGCGGACAGGACATTTTCTCCGAGGAATTTGATCACAATGCGTTGTTCCACACTCCCCTGTACCTTCTGTTCACCCATCACTCTAGCAACTCCCAGACAGGACTGAACAGGTTCTAACCCTAACAGGAGGGAGGGTGAAGGTTGTGGTGTCACTCTCTCAAAGTCGCACAGCTGCTGCGCAGTGTGGCTTGTTTACACACAAATCAGTCCCAGTCATATTTGAACCACCTTGTATATATATATATATATATATAAAACACTTCCAACTTCAAACAGGACTAACCCTGAGATCTTTGAATACAGAGTAAATAAGTTTAAATCAAATGAATTTAATAAGCCATAACTGAGTCAACTCAAACGTGGTTAGAAGCACCCCATTTTGTGCTCCAATGTCTATATATCCAATTAAGCTTCTGCCAAATTCTGGTAAAATTAAACATAGAATTCATTATGTAACTGGGGATATAAAGCAGATATGAATTGGAATCCAGATCTGCATAATTAATGTAACACCCGAAGGGGCCAGGGAAATCTGGAATCACTTTATTTCTAAAAATTGCAAATGTAATTTTTCTTCTCATTATTCATAATGTCTTAAACGTTTTAGTTCATAACTTATGAATATAGAATGTATGACTAGACAAAAGAAAATCATGGCTCCTATCTTACTTAAACAGCTGGGATAGCTCAGTCAGAAAATAAGCTACAAGCTTGACGACTAGAATTCAATTCCCAGCAGGGGTAAGATTATTCTCATCACCACCACATCCAGATCTGCTCTGGGCACTACCCACCTTCCAATCCAATGAGTATCCTGTGCTCCTTTTCAAGTAGAAAGTAGCTGGAGCATAAAACTGATCATTTACAGCAGTGCTAAGCTTAAGAATTTGCAGAGATCATCCACTCCCCTACATATTCTTATGTGCTTAACCGGAAGGAAAACTTTACATTTGCCCCAGCTTCTGTGAGTGTTATATGAGTAGCATCATGGTTTATGTTAAAAAAAAAAAAAGACTTCTACCTGATCTCCTCAAACATTCCATGTCAGTGTATCAAAGAAATAATTTCTAAAGGAACTTGTGTTTATTGTGTTTACAACACACCAGAGAACACAGAAATAGCTGTACTCACTGGATCACTTTCATCCATCTTGTATGTTATTTTGTTTACAGTTTCACCGACTTTATTGAACAGACGCATTACTCCAGCACCACTGAGAGCAGATGTATTGGTTGCTTTGGGTAGTTCCATATCTATACAAAATCATACGAGCATTTACTTTACAACTTTATTTTACATTCACTTTTTGACAATTAACATCATGTAACCACATTATAAATGACCTCTCTTGTACAGCCTTTATTTAAACATTCAGGTGATCAAGAGGTTAGCTGTAGCACTGGAACTCAAACATCTGCCACTGTCTTCACAAAAGCCTTCCACTGGGCTGCTTCCAGAGAGAATTAAAATCTTCACAACCCGTATCTCCAAAACTCCATTTCAATAAGGTTTTTCTATCTATGTGACGTCCCTCAAATGGTCTTTTCCAATGAAGTTTCCAAACCATCATTTTATGTTCTGTTGTCACATACAATCATTCAAATGAAATACTTGCATAACAATCTGTTTTTGTATATACACACACACAACTACCACAGTCAATAAGTTCGTGGAATGTCCACAAAGTGACATTGCAGTGCACTACAGCAGATAGGTTGAAGCAAGATATGATGCCCTGTTGGTTCATCTCTCGTCACAGCAAGAGGCAGTTGTGTGCAAACAGTGTAAGTAGAACTATGACCTCTATTGTGAACTGCAGTTAAATGCAGGTGGCAGAAATCGAAAATTTGGCAGTCTGAACAATGGGCAAACATCAAGTTCTGCCAAAAACTATGCAAATCCCCTAGCGAAACGTTTGGCATAGGAAGAATTGGCTGTTGCTACACGACAACGCCCCTGCACATCGCTCTGTTCTTGTCCTAGAGGAACTGGCAAGGCAACAGGTCACCGTTTTGCCACAGCCTCCGTACTTACCTGATCTCGCACCATGTGATTTCTTTCTCTTTCACCACTTGAAAGCAAAGCTACGTGGTGGTAGATTTCAGTCATACGAGAAAGTCGTCATTGCCACAAGAGATGCCATACGGGAATTTCCTGCCAATATGTTTCAGCTATATCAGCGTTGGCAGACTTGCATAGCGGCCAACAGCAACTATTCTGAAGGTCGATGTGGATCTGTGTAAGTGTATGTAATTGTAATACCTTGTAATATGATGCGATAAAACCACATTCCACGAACTTAATGACTCCACCACGTAGATTTTGGGTATTGTACCTGTTCTTATTATCCAGCTTTCTAAGAAAGCATGCACGCACACTCTTACACTTACCAACACCAAATCTTCTGGTGGATACAAGACACCTATAAGTTTTTCTATATGAATATATAATCATCTACATAAAGAGTGTTCCTGTGGCATTCTTGGTTAGTGGGGATAAATAGTGCTCATTAGAGCACCCGGGTGTTTGGAAAATGTGGCACAGTTCAAATGTTTGGGAATGACAGTAACAAATCAAAACCTGATTCAGGAGGAAATTAAGAGGAGACTGAATCTGGGTAATGTTTCCTACCATTCAGGCCATAACCTTTTGTTCTCTTGTCTGCTGTCCAAAAGCATAACAATTAGAATAAACAAAACTATAATTTTGCTGTGGTTCTCTATGGGTGTGAAACTTGGTAGCACACATAATTTTGAGGATGCAACTTATATCTGAGGGTGGCTGATATATTATTTAACACTTTTACATAGCAAACAGTTTTATATGGGTAGATGTGAATGGAACACCAGATTACCTGCTGTGGTTGTGACCAACATCAACTTAGATAATCGTATAATCACTTATTTGATCAAAGTCTTCATAAACAATTTGAAATTCCACTAGGTTATGCTGGGACTTCATATCTTTCTCTACACTGGTAATTTCTATTCACTAAAAACAAGCTTATTTTTAGTTCCTTCAATGTACAAACTTACCTGTTTCTAGAAACTCCCTAAAATCAGGATCAACACCAAGAATGGGATGTGCTGCTGTTCGATTCAAATACCGCTCCAATGATGCTCTCCTCTTCTCTACAAATTCAGCGGATGACCCCTGCTCAGCTTGGTTAGACATTTTTATCTTCGTCATACCTATAAAAATTGACCAATATTTACAACGTACAACATCTTTCTCTTAGTATTTAAATATAAAATTGTGCCTCAAATGATAAAAGTAGAATACATTTCTGAAGTTCTCCACAAGTCTGAGACATCTATGGCTGAGGTAGAGGAGGAGGAGGAGGAGGGAGGGAGGGGAGGCAAGACTTCTATATTCTAGGATACAGTGCCATGCAATCTACTGAAAGTCAACTGATGCTTGAGAGGAATATATCACCACCATCTTCAGGGTTGAAGAATAAACCAATCAAGAAACCACATACTTCCAAAATATTCAGTTGACTTGAAACAGGCAACATAGCATTATAACCCAGAAGATACAACTCTCCATAACCACCACTGTAAGAAACTAAAATCCTATAAAAAGATATTTACAAACTGATGCCCTACCTTCTTCCAAACTTACTCTATACCAAACAAAGCTTTTATTTGGCTGATCATCAATAAACAAACAATACTGCGAATCTCCAAGTTTCTTTGGCTGGAGAGAAGTACACAATACATTACATCTAAAGCCCATCACTATCAGTGACTTAGCATATGCCAGTGCTCCTTTAATAATTTCTTCATACATAAAATTTGTTCAGAGGTTCATCACTTTTATCCTTATACTGCTACTGGCTTACAAATATTTCTCAAATAACGACTGTATAAATTTTAACAATTACACAGTCACAACTGATCACTGGATATTTTAGCTACTAAAAAAATAGCTAATAATAGACATGCTGATTATTTGAGTACCTGACATTTTAAAATTTATATACTTTACCATTAGTGAATGTAATAGCGTAGAACTCTCACATATCTTACTAAGTAAACAGAGATTTTGTAGGATATAGGATTCCAACAGCAGCAGTTATGAAGAGTTCTATCTTCCGGTATATAAGGCCATGTAGTTTGGTGAAAGTCAATGGACATTTTAGAAGAATATGCTGCCTCCATCTTCAGGATTGAAGAATAACCCAAGCAATAACCCAGCATGAAGTAGGCAGCTTAAGGAATGAGTCCTATCAAACTAGTACTATCTTTCAGAGGAATGAATATCATGGCCACCAACTGCCAAACTTAAAATTTTTTTACTATTTCCTGTCGCTTAATTGAGGGACATGGTATTTCAGAAAAAATCCATACACAATTCTGGAATTAAAACTTCCAATCAGTCTCAGACTGAACATATTTCTGTATGAACTTAGACCAATATTCTGCAAAATGTTACAGTTAATTTGCACAGTCTCTCTGAGCTTTCAATGAAACTACAATGAACAAGATTTGGTTTGAGTCAATTTTCCCATGAATACAGAAATGGCTACTTTTCAACCATGAAGACAGAGGTGACATGTTCCTCCAAAACACTGGCTGACTTTCAACAAACTACATGGCATATCCCAGAAGATATCTCTCTTCATAATATTCAATTGCTTCAGATTATACAGTGAGAATGTGCTGATGATACATGGACAAAGTTTTTTATATATATAGCACAGAAGACTTGCATATGTGCAGAACTCAGCTGCCATGACAATACCCTATCACTCCATATCTATTCTTCTGTTATACCTGCTACAGTTTAGTCACATCCTAGTATAAATAAAAAAAAATTGGGGAATTAAGTATTACTTTGGTATGTTCAAATTTTACGTCACTTACCTATTACACTCTTTTCTGGGGCTGGTGGAATAATACGTCCCATACGTAAATATTTTTCCACCAACTTATCATGAAGACCTAAGAAGTCACTAAAACGTCTCATGACGCTAAAACTTCGTTTCCTGAAGATTGGCATATTAGTTTTGGTAATAACTTTATAAGCTACATATGCTCCCATTCCTTCTCCAAGTTTCTGAGGCTCTGTTACTGTCACTTCTATGAATTGGTCACCACACTCCTTCTCCAGCTGTTGACAAACGCAAATCAACATTCATGTCAAAAAAGAACTGACGGCAACAAACCATAACCCCTGTTTGTAAAAGATCCAGCAACAATGCTCCAGAACTGTTCTTTTCAGAAAGTAAAATCACTGGTTTGTGTTTCCCTATAGCATGCGTTTTGAAACTTTTCTGTTAGTAATGAGTCAGTGTGTTGTGTAAGTTGGTTGTACTTTATAGCCAGAATACAGTCTCACAAAAGTATAAGTGATACAGCTGTTCTCTGGCTAAACTTGATAACTTGTTAGTAGATCCCAGGGCCATAATGCAGCTGGAAGTATTATGACAATTGAAAAATCCAATGGTTTCATCAGGAATCACACCCACAACCTTCTGGCTATAGGTTACATAAAATCATATGGTAGGATGAATTGAGAAAGTTGTTGAAGGAAGCAGTATTGACATATTTTAAGATATTATTAACTCCATTTTGGTGAAGCTGGTACTCTCAAAAGAAAATGAAGCAAATTAAGAGTAAGTCACACCTCATCTAAAGGCTTCGCTTGTGGAGCTGGAGCTGGCCTGTCTACTTGAACAATGTCTAGGTCAGGTACATCCTGTAAGGCAATACATATATATCAGCAACAATTCAGAGTTTTTAACTTATTAACTCACTACATCCTAGTACCAAGCCTGGTTCATAATAACTGAAAATTTAATAGTCAAAGTCAAAGTCACACTGCGACTGACGGTCGGTCAGTCAGTCAGTAAGTCTTGGTGTTGAGCCCCACCTGGAGCTCATGACCAGATATTTATTACTATTTGACAGTTACGGTCTTGCTTCTGTGGGGCGCCATCTATGACGAGACGACGGGTCTGTCTTTTGTATATGCTGCTGGCCCATGCCAGCGCAGTCTTTCTCAGGTCCGAGTCCCTTGGTACTCGCGACCATATTTTACTGTCTCAGATTTGAGACTTCCCTTTTTGTCACCTCTTACAACTCTCAAGGTCACAGTGGAGGTATTCGACCCTGCCTACACATGGGTAAAATTTAATAGCTATAGCAAGACTCCTTTTATATTCATTTATTTATTACTTTTTAATGACATTGTCAGTAACAGAGCACCGATTATGTAACCTCAAATGATAAGATGACTGGTAAAAGATGAACTGGAAGGGACATGAACCAATTCTAAGTATTATTCTCATGTGTTCCAGAAGGACTGAGTAAACCATAACACTTCAGTCAGGATAGTCAGTGTCAAGAAAGTGAGAAGCATTTGTGCTTCAGCCAATTTGTTCCATACTCATGACTCTGGTGACGAGTTTTCCATTAAATGGGTAATTTCATGTCATATAAAAAATGCATGATGACAACTGAATTTTATATTTCAATAAAACTTGGCATAAACTGACAGAGTTAATTTTACCAATATAAATTAGATATACACAAATGGTGAGTTTACATTTTATTTTAGTAAACTTATCCTGCTTAGAGACTACTATAACCTAAGTAAAATCACAAAATATTGTGGCCATAAGCCAAAATATCTTCAATTTACAGAATGCTGAAGCTTGTGAGATGCAGACAGCTCTTCACTTGGTAGTAGTATCAACATGGAAAACTGTGGCCTTTATGCATTTCTAGAGTAACTAATTAACTAACTCTGTATGACTATGTCCTTTTTGAGAAACCACCAGTCAATCAGCTATTCAAGAATTTCCCAATATTTCACAGAACCTGAAGATTCTTTACCATGACTCCAAATGCTTGTCACTGACCTCCACTTTGAACCAGATCAAGCCCGTCCATGCCACCCCATCCTATTTCTATCTGTCCTTCAGATATTCCTTCTTTTTGTTCCTCAAATGTCTACTAGCTTCATGTCTTAGTTTGTTCAGTTTAACCCAATTTCTTTGGCTCAGAGGCTGTACCCACTGCAATTTTGCTTGTTTCCTTTGATCTACCAGTTTTGAACTTTCTTTACTGAACCATGGCTTATTCTGCTTCAATTCATAATAACCTAGACTCTCTTTGACTAAAATATTTACATTCTCTTTAACAGCTTCATAGCTCTATTGACATTCATGTCATCATCTAACCTTTCCACTTCTGCAAACCTGTTTGACATTTTAATATAACACTGTTCTTTACAGTCTATTGCATTTAGTTTCTTAAGATTGCAACTCCCCTATCAAATCTTTGTTATTTCCAGCCTCTTTCTAACTTTTGCAACCACTGGGTAGTGGTCAGTATCACAATCTGCTCTCCTGAAAGACTGGACATCAAGTACACTTGACTGCTATCTCCTATCAATGTGGTAAATCTGACCATGTCTTTCAATCAGACATCCAAGCAACCTTATGAATGCCGCAGTGTGGGAACATTGTACTCGTGACAATTAGATTTTTGGATATGGCGAAGTTTACTACCCTAAGTCAATTATCATTACTAATTCTGTGTAAAGCCTGACTCACAGCTGCTGGTTTGAAAATATCTTCATTACCTTCTCTGACACTAAAATATGCTTACAAAATGTTCATGTAGTACATTTCGGAGGAGGCATGCCATAGCGTAGTTTGTTGATGCAATATGCTACAAGCTAGAAAGTTGCAGGTTCAATTTCTGATGAGGTCAATGGGTTTTTAAACTGACCTAATCCTACCAGCCACACTATGGCCCTGAGGTTGAATCAACCTCTAACAGAAATGAGTACCAGGAATCTTCCTGGGCGTAAAGAGTGGCCAGTGCATAAGGCTGACAACCTCGCCATCATCTGTGAGCCAAGTGTCTAGAAAATGCAGGAGCCTCCACATCTAACAACCCTATGGGCCTCCATGGCCTGTTACAGGAACAGCTTCATCTTTTACCTTTTTTTAGTACTTTGGGAATTGACCAGATACATGTTCCTGCTCCTCACAGAAGCTTTCATTCATATCATCAGCTTTATCCTCATTCACAGCAATGACATCACACAAGTTACTTCTTACTATTATATATGACATTCTATCACTAACAAACTCCAACCTCTTAACTGCTGGAACAATTCTTTTATGCACAAAATACCCTGTCCCTAATTTATGATCCTCATTCTCATTCCCAAAGAAAAGGTACAACTGCTTACTGGTTCAGTACCACCCTTGACAAACCTAACCTGCTGTACTCCCACTGATTCTACCTTATATTATGTACCTGTCAGTGAACCTGCCCTGTAGACACTCCTTACATTCCATGTTCCAAATCTCATGTCCATTTTCCTTCGTTTAGGTCATTCAAAATCTCTGATACCCCATGTAACATTTTATAATGAACTGTTTTTTATAGCAAGAAGCTGCTAGCCCCATGCCCAATCCTCTTGTTGTCTGTCAGTGACTCCTTATTCAATATATTCACAGCTACCCTCCATATGTGGATGCATCTGCCTGCATCCACAACCTAAAAACGTTCCATGCCAATGTGACAAGGGACCCACAAAGCACAGATGTTTCTGCAACAGCAATATAAAACTGGTTGAGACTCCCAAAAGCTCCACCCTTCATGTGTCCAACCTTGTAAAAATTATTTAATCTCTGACTCAGAAGACAGCCAACTGCATGAAAATGCCACTGACTAGTTTATTAGTTAAGCTAGATATTTATATATGAACAGAAGTTCACTAGGAAAATACAACTGCCTTCACAGTTCTCACAGCTGATAACATTTTTTAACAAATTTAATAGAATTATGTACTACAATATTTTGCCAAGTTTTATCAATTTTCATCCTGTATATATAAGAGGACAGATTACTGATGAATGAATGAATATATAAGAGCATTATAAAACAAAGACCCATAATACAGACCCATTAAACAAAATACTATGCTTAATTTTAAATGCAGGACTGCTGGAGGGCTAAATCTGAGAAAGGAAACGCATAACAGATCGAAAATGGTAGCAGTGCAAAATGCGTACCTCTTAAATCTAATCTAAAAATCTAACTATAATACTGACATCAACTTGCAATTTACCTATAGACCAAATATTACATGAACACAAATTCATACCTGTGACAGATGAAGTTTTGGGGCTTCCGAAGTCCCATTGAAAGGACCTTGTCCATCACCATCAAGAACACCTACATCCTGAAAGAACATTATAAATATTAAAACTTGAAGCTTAAATAATGAAATATTCATTATTTCCATCAACACAACAATTCTTTAAGAGGCATACAAATTAATCTTTATATTAAAGTCATAAATCTTAACGGCACAACTTGTTTCAACCCCTATTGGGTGACCATCAGGTGTCGGTTAGTGTCAAGGTGCTGATCTTGGACAAAATATGGATCTATATTGTGGTTTGCCTATATTGTCATGAATAAGGGGTTTGCATCACTGATAATAATGGGTTCTGGATGGATGATTGGATTTACTGGCACTTCTATTGCAATTAAAATCAATTATGACAGCTCACAATCAATGACTGTCTAAGACTCACTCCTTTTCTGACTGGACTACAAGTGTCTTCTCGTCCACTGCGACTGACCTGGTTCTGATTTATGAAACGGTCACTTCTACTGCAAGTGCCTTGAATGACAGTCTTTCAAATGACTCCTTGAACTCTATGATGAATGCTGAATGACTGACCCTTCCTGGACTGAACTAACTTCCAGGTGAACCATATACAGATCACCACCTCAAAGAGTTCGTGTATTACTGTTCTGTCCATTGCCACAGGAATTTCGTGTTACAGTAGCTACACCATCCCTTATGCAATCTTTCAGGTATTGAAGATTGTTGATCTTAACCTGGTGGACAATGTTCTTCACATAACTTCACAAGAAAAAATCCAATGGGGTTAATAAATCTGGTGACTTAGGAGGCCAACTAACTGGACCACCTCTGCCAATCCATCTCCCAGCCGTCTCTCTGTCCAGGCGATTCCTAACATGGTGGCAGAAATGTGGCACTATCCCATCTTCTTGGAGGATAGTTTGAGGTGCTAATTTGGGCAGTCCATACAGCTCTAGCATGTCCAAGTATGAACATCCAGTCACAGTCTCTTCCGAAAAGAAAAACGGTCCAAGCAACTTGTCGTGCATTAAGTCGGTCCATACGTTCACTCTGGGGCTACCGCTCTCCAAATCACATGTGACATGTGGATTTTGACTGCCCCAAATCCTGCAATTATACCTGTTTACAACTCCACTGACATGGAACGTCGCCTCGTCCGAGAAGCACGCTTGGCGGAGGAAATCGGATCACATGTCAATTCTTTCTAGCATGTCCTGGTCACTTCCTTTAGTGAATGAATCTTTCGAATCTTGTACATTCTTAGGAGGAACCATTTTTCTGCTAAACTCATACTTGAAAACTGCCACAACTATGATTCTATGCAAGCTACAAGACTCTTTTCATGCTGATTTTAAACTCAATAAAATGCTTTTTACAGGGCTTAAAATTTAGCATTACACAACAGTACTGACCACATACTGTAGGACCTTTACTAAATGGATTCTTCAAATGCACCGTATGAAAGTTAAGTGGTAAGCTTCACACACCAGTCTAAAACTATGGGCGGAAGCCCCGGTACCTACTGGTTAACAGGCACAGCTGGTATGGAGGTATAGGTGAAAGAGAAACATCCCTTCCGTTGCCAAAAATGAAACCTCATTTGTCCATCCCAAAGTTATTCATTTTAATGAGCTAACCTCACTCCTATGCACTGCAATTTATTTATATCTACTTTCACGATGCCTGAAAGCATACTCAGAAGTGTCCGTATAACCTAAATGTATCCTGTCACTGTAGCATACTATAAAAAAAATGTTAATAGTGAACCGGGGAATCTTCGTACTATTTGTAACGAACTCTGAAGCAATACACTGTCAAACTGCGTAATGAACTGTCAATAGATGAAGCATAATACAACTTTTTCTTTTTGTTCAATGTAAAGGGCACCACAAACAAAAAAACTACGCATGAAAATAATTCCTGTGCAAAACTTAACAAAATGTGTAAATAAACACTTCAAACGTACTGAAAACTTACTTTTCTAACATATCACACAACACATGTACACTTTTTTGTCAATTTATTACGGCAACTAAAAAAAGCAAAATCATGCAGATGTGAGAAATTAATAAAACAATTTACCACATCGATTGCCGAACTAAACAAATCCTCATTGTCGTCATCACGCTGGTCAATCTCCACATTATTAAACAGAGGGGGAGGTTCCCTATCGTCAGCCATATTCCTTTACGTTCCTGTACGCCCTGCATGGCTTTCACCCTGCTGCTGCCACGGAACAGTTTGCTACCACAGATGAACTGTGGATGTTACACATACTTTTGAAACGCATAAGACGGCCCAGCAACGAAACTTCTGTGATCTGTGGAGTTAATGAATTTTCAGTCATTATAAAAAATGTGTAATCACAGCCACAGATATCCTCTTCGCTGTCACGGCAACGAGCGTGAAACGTATAGAAAAATGTAAAATATAGTACATCATAAAGCAGATATAACGACTCGCAAAATGAATTATGATGGACCGAACTGAGATAAAATATCGCTAACTCCACACACACACACACAGTTGCCCTTGATGTCCGGCCTGAGGCGACAGCTTTGTGCATATATTGCGGTACATGCTGCGCTAAGTACCGCTAAGTACGCTACTTGAGGCAGACCGGAAAGGACGTGAACGTCGTGATCGGGAACGACTGATGTATCGACAAATCTGTTTCTTACGGGAGATCTGAAAGCTAAACATGTTCTGTGGGGTTGGCAGGAAACGAACCGCGAAGGTAGGATTCTACTAAACCATTCTTGTAACTCTTTGTTTGGCTGCCACTTGGTCCACTGATTTTTGTGAGTTACAGTGGCGAATTAAGTACCTGACAATACCAAAAGCTATAGGAAGCAATAACATTTAAACCAGGATCTTAAAGAAAAACCATAAAAATTACTGCAAAACATTCACCTCTCTGGTCTAGTGGTCAGAATTCCTGGGTTCGATTCAGGCGCTACCAGATTTTCTTGAAAGTAGTAGTCTGAAACAGGGTCCACTCAGCCTCGTGAGGATAACTGAGGAGCTATTTCAAAGAAATTACAGCTCTGGTTTAGAAACCTGAGATTAACGGCCGTGGGGATCCGTTGCACTGTCCACGTGACACCCTCTACCCGCTAAAGTTGGTACAAACTTCGCTGACAAGCGGTGGTCGCTCAGGCGGTATAGTTCGCTTGCGGACTACAGGCCAGTTTTTTTTTAATTTTTCCCACTTTCAAGTTGCATTATTTCCCAAATTCATGGAAACTGGCTAAAATTGTAATGCTCCTTAAACCCAAGATGAGTGAATACTCACAAATATACAGAACAAACAATTAGTATGTGCTACTAGCAGACCTTTGGAGAAAATTTTTAAAACAAAAATAGGAAACACAACAATAATTCACCACTTTCAAAGGCAAACTTTATTCACATACAGACCTAACAATACACAAATTTATGCCTATGCTATTTGCAGCTCGACTAAGAGTTTTAAACCAAAAGTAGTTTGGAATAACTTGCAGATAATGATAAAGTCATCACTGTCTGTTTCAGTATGTGCTCTGCCCAAACAGAAGAGCGCAAATGCTAAGTTATCATAAACTCGAAATGCAGCACAAATTATCACAAGTCTCCCCTCGAATCAGAACTCAACATCATCAAATCATGTGGAGAGGAAACAATCAGACTATACAAAACACTATTTTAGAGAATGAATTTTAATTTGTAATGTGAATAATTTTTAGCTTTTACGGAGCAAATATTTAAGCATGGGAGGGTTTGCATGGTTAGAAATAATAGTTCAGAATGGGTCATTTCAAAGGTACAAGTAGGTCATGTAATAGCCACAGGTCTTGAGGGCGGCCTGCAGATGTAGAAATGCTTAAGAAAAAGATGAAGGAGATTCACAATGTTATCGAGAGAGATCAGAGGAAGTTGTCACTTATCACCGTGATGCTGACTGAAGGCATCTGCACTATGGAGTTTCTCATCGCTAGTTTGTATTAATTTTAGTTACCCAGTGATGATTAAACTAGACCCTGTCAACAGTCACCCTTCTGGTTTCAAATGTTGTGCAACAACGCTTAGAGATGTGATCAAGATCATATAATGATTTATCCACGTGTGCTTCTTTTTAAACGGAAAAACTAACCCTCTGGAAAGAGTAAATTGCAAGGGCAGGAAAGGCTGTTGCAAAATGTGTTAAAAAATGGGAGGCATGTTCCAACACCCTGAGAAATTTGGCCTTTCAGAAAAAAATTTCATTGGCTGATTTAAATGCGTGTATCATGCACAGAACCTCTTTAGAATACCACATGTTAAACAGGATATATTTCACTTAACATAATCTTCTCCCCTTCTTTAGAAGTGAAACTGGATTTCATGGAGTAAAATAAACATTTTGGAAAATAGTGAAAGCGATGGATTTCAATTTTAAGAAATGCAAAAATAGAAGATCACTTTTAATTGAAAGAGAAAATCTTATTCCTTGCTGTGTGATATTTTTGAGAGCTCTAAGATACAACAAGAAACAGCCTAAGAAGCCAGTCAAATATATACATGTGACTTAGAGTCACATCCAATATAGTGACAAAGTGTTGGCAGCATGATACAGCCTGGGGTGCAATGTAAACAACAGTGCAAGTCAAAGGACTACAGTTGTTTATGCATGGGGATAGGGTTTGCTGATGGGGCAGAAGTGATTTATGATTCAAAATCAAAATGGAACGACTACCATGAAGATGTGAATAGGACAAATTTTAACAGAGTGGACAAAAACTTATCCCCAGTATGCCTTTCAGTAGTACAGCAGTAACTGAAAATGCATTTTATCACATAGTATAAAAAAAGTAAACCTCCCACTACATGATCTTGTAAGATTCATAATGTGGCTCCAAAATAATAAAATTACTGTTAATGAAGAATGAAAAATGAAATGCACACTGAGATGTACAAATCACAACTTAATTTACACTGTGGAAAGAATTTGGCAGGAAAAAGATTTTATTATGTTCACTTCCATCAGGACTAATATGGAATTTACTAAAAAAAATACTTGTTTTCTCCGTTACATTAATGGCATTTATAGAAACGACACGGAAAAGTCTGGGTGAAATAATTCATGAAGACTGGACAAAAGCTTGTCAACATTTGAAGATAACTTCTTTCCATAAAAATATTACAGTAAGTTCTTACTGTTCTCATTGTCTGACTGTAGTCATCCATTTTGCACCCCACTTCCTGTCCACAGCTCTCACCCAGTGCATACTAACAAACAACATCGCTCCACTTGGCAGGCACAATCACATCTTGGTAGGAAAATAAGTTTATTCATTTTAATTCCTTTATTGTACTGTATAAGCACTAACTTTTTAAAGCTTGACTTCTAGGTTAGATCATGATGTAACAAGCCTGTGTTGGGTTCAGGATGAATTGGGTGGAGTGTTATTGTAGCACATCCCTTCTGTAATAACATAACATTTTCGTGGAGGTCATAAAATCATTATACCAACCTTTGAGATTCAAATAAAATTACATTATTCAATTATGAAGAAAACTGATGTTTATGGCTGGTACTATAATTAGCATAGTTATAGGTCTGTAGCATCAGCTATGATTCTATAAACTTTCAAATGTGATCACAGAGACTCCACTGCAGAGAAACAGGATAATTTGTTGTTGATTATACAGAGAATTTAATGGTCTCAAACTGTGCACATCTTCTAACCTTTTTACGACTTTGTTTTTCCAAATGATTAAGATTAGATATTGGTCTATGTGAGAATCTGATTTCTGCACATTATCAATGTCAAGCAGGCCCATGAAATAACTGATCTTTTGTTGTCACATCAACTCATATCAGACAAGAAGTAAGATTGCATCTGTGTTCTTAGTTCAGTGAAACAATGCATTATTATTTTCTCTGTAAGGAAGGTGTCAAAGGGCCTGAAATTCACCTGAAAAATATGAGGAATTTGCCTGCCAGTCTTCACCATCTGAACAGTGCAAATCATTCATGGNCCAGTTTACTATTATACATCCATTTATGTCTTGGTTTTCCTAGTGGTCTCTTTCCCACCAATATCCTGCATGCATTCCTCTTCTCTCCCCAAAATTTGTATGGATGAACACAGCATAGTCCAGTACTCAAGAGACAACCTGCAGCTGTAGAAGCTGGATTAGAAAAATATTTTCCTGAAAAATCTAGATGTAGTGACAGGTTACACTGGGCTAGTTAATTTTAGTTTCTGCTAAATTTTATTTGTGTTGGTACCAGCTGGCATGACTGGTACATGAATCCCGTAACAAATCTTGAAGTATATGCTAAGGAGATAGTTGCAATATACATGATCCTATCTTGAAAAAGCAAAGGCAATTTATGTATAAGCCAGAACTTTACATAGAAGACAAATAACGTTTAACGGCATAAGGAACACATCTACTGCCAATCTTCTGACTTCAAATATTCTAACCAACAAAAGTTGTGTACATCAATGTGCCAAACTTCATCTGTATGTTAGCAGTTCCATGCTAGATGAAGAATAACCAAGCAGTGCATTCACACAGAATTACAACTTCTGCAGACAAATGGGGTATAATTTAATTTAAGGAGACCATTACATACACAAAAACTCTCTCATCTGAGGATCGAGTGTTGTTATCATGGAGTCCACTGAATTTTTCGCTTTCTCTGCTACTTTTGAAAGAAGACCACCACTCCCAACTGCACCTTTCACCCACCCCAACAATCCACCACTTCCTTCTGCATGTGCTGCTGCTGGACCTATCTCAGGGGGTAGAACCATAGAAACATCTCCACCTTTGCTAGGAGGGATCACTGGACTAGAACAAATATGAAAAGGAAGACCACTCAAAATCATACAATAGAAACATATAAAACATTCTGGTCCACTAAGTGGGAAAACAGTACAGAAAATGGTTCATTATTTATGCTTAACTGAGGCGTCATGAATGAACCTTGAAATATGTTCTACAAGTTCACTACAAAGAAATACATCCATGGTAGGTTTACAGCCCACTTTAAAGTACTAAAGGCCTGGCCAACACACACTTCACAGCTGAAACAGAATGTGAGACATGTAAGGAATACAATATTATATTTAAGCATCCTGTTGCACTCCATACGATAAATGATATAATGATACAAATTCCATCCCAAGTGCAAACAATATATTATGTGTCTCCTTGATCTTGTTCACCTACACTACATGTTTCGGCCTCAGACGGCCATCATCAGGTGTATAACACTCACGTCGCTGTCACATTGCATTCAGCCCAAAATTTAACATTTAAAACACTTTTCTTGTTATTATCAACATCTACTTCGTTGATATCTGTCTGGATGTAGATTATTTTACACACGTTAATTTTGACGTACCTGTAGTAGCACTATAAAATCTTTAGTTCTAATTTTAAAATCTTTTAAAATTTTTTCTCTAAATTTTAAATTTAAAATTTTTATAGTGCTACTACAGGTACGTCAAAATTAACATGTGTAAAATAATCTACAAACCAGACAGATATCAATGAAGTAGATGTTGATAATAACAAGAAAAGTGTTTTAAATGTTAAATTTTGGGCTGAATGCAATGTGACAGCGACGTGAGTGTTATACACCTGATGATGGCCGTCTGAGGCCGAAACATGTAGTGTAGGTGAACAAGATCAAGGAGACACATAATATATTGTTTGCACTTGGGATGGAATTTGTATCATTATATCATTTATCGTATGGAGTGCAACAGGATGCTTAAATATAATATTGTATTCCTTACATGTCTCACATTCTGTTTCAGCTGTGAAGTGTGTGTTGGCCAGGCCTTTAGTACTTTAAAGTGGGCTGTAAACCTACCATGGATGTATTTCTTTGTAGTGAACTTGTAGAACATATTTCAAGGTTCATTCATGACGCCTCAGTTAAGCATAAATAATGAACCATTTTCTGTACTGTTTTCCCACTTAGTGGACCAGAATGTTTTATATGTTTCTATTGTATGATTTTGAGTGGTCTTCCTTTTCATATTTGTTCTAGTCCAGTGATCCCTCCTAGCAAAGGTGGAGATGTTTCTATGGTTCTACCCCCTGAGATAGGTCCAGCAGCAGCACATGCAGAAGGAAGTGGTGGATTGTTGGGGTGGGTGAAAGGTGCAGTTGGGAGTGGTGGTCTTCTTTCAAAAGTAGCAGAGAAAGCGAAAAATTCAGTGGACTCCATGATAACAACACTCGATCCTCAGATGAGAGAGTTTTTGTGTATGTAATGGTCTCCTTAAATTAAATTATACCCCATTTGTCTGCAGAAGTTGTAATTCTGTGTGAATGCACTGCTTGGTTATTCTTCATCTAGCATGGAACTGCTAACATACAGATGAAGTTTGGCACATTGATGTACACAACTTTTGTTGGTTAGAATATTTGAAGTCAGAAGATTGGCAGTAGATGTGTTCCTTATGCCGTTAAACGTTATTTGTCTTCTATGTAAAGTTCTGGCTTATACATAAATTGCCTTTGCTTTTTCAAGATAGGATCATGTATATTGCAACTATCTCCTTAGCATATACTTCAAGATTTGTTACGGGATTCATGTACCAGTCATGCCAGCTGGTACCAACACAAATAAAATTTAGCAGAAACTAAAATTAACTAGCCCAGTGTAACCTGTCACTACATCTAGATTTTTCAGGAAAATATTTTTCTAATCCAGCTTCTACAGCTGCAGGTTGTCTCTTGAGTACTGGACTATGCTGTGTTCATCCATACAAATTTTGGGGAGAGAAGAGGAATGCATGCAGGATATTGGTGGGAAAGAGACCACTAGGAAAACCAAGACATAAATGGATGTATAATAGTAAACTGGACCTTAGAGAAGTAGATTGGGGTGGTATAGACTGGATTGATGTGGCTCAGGATAGGGATCAGTGGAAGACTCTTGTGAAGACAGTAATGAATCTTCACGTACCATAAAATGTTGGGAAATTCTTGAGTAACTGAAAAACTGGCAGCTTCTAAAGAAGGGCTCAGTTCCATGGAATTAATTAGTGATAATAACATAATTTTATGGTTGTTATATTTACAATTTTTTTTCAGATTCTGGAGGTGATGTGGATGTTGTAGTTGCTTCAGACAAGGAGGTGAAATTGAGCCCTGTTCGTGAAGCTTTCCAAGCTGTGTTTGGTAAAGCAACAGTTTCGTAAGTTATACTATTAAATGAACCTTTTTGAGTTCGTTACAATTATCGTGTTTCTGGACATTGTTCATCATCCTGTTAATATTCATCTAAAAACACGTTTTGCAGACTGAATTCTGTCTTGCTTTGTCAGGTGGAACCTACCCAGTTGTGCCGAATCACTAGAGCTAGACCTTATCTTCGGGTTTTAAGTAAGTAAAGCAGGATGAAGGATATTGTCCAGAAACGCAATAATTGTGTTATTATACCGTCATCAGAAACTTTCAGATCTTTTTGAGTTTAATTTTGGTTTCATACGTTTCTGTAGTTATTGCTTCAGATCACATTTTGTGGGCGTTTTTTCTCAGAGGTGGCGATGTATTGTAATTGGCTGTGTAACTGTCTGACAGAGGTTTGGCTGCACAGGCTACAATGATTGCGGCCCAACCTGTTGGATTTGCAGCAGGTGTTAAGGCAGCGGAAGAGAGGATATTAGCATTACAATCCACTGGGAAACTTCATCCAAAACAGCCTATTGTTGCTATAGAAAATTTCCTTGTTGAAGTTGAAGAAAACAAGTGAGTACTATGCATAAAATAAATACAGTAAATTTTCGTTCTGAAAAAAAAATTATAGGTGCCACAGTTGTCCAATTTTGTATAAAATTATTGCGATAAAAATTTTTCAGTTAACTATATGATATGTCTTGTAAAGCTATTATGTTTTTAGATTTTGAAAGGTGCTGATGGTGTATGACACTCAGGAATACTCTACCGTACTCTAGGGAATGTAATTGTTTACATTCCCTAGGGTACGGACAGCACTTTGTAAGATGAGGCACTGACTAAACAATTAACATTAATTTACTACATCTACATCACGAGCCTCCTATAAAATCTTATATACAAAAAGAAAAATATATATAGAATATTCCAATTTGTCCATAGGAAAGTACGAAAATACAAAACGAACGACTGATTTGATGTTATAAAACATCAATTAGAATTTTATTCTTGTTTTATACTATAACTTCTGTTTTTTTATATAATCTGATTTATTGTATTTTTATGTCAAGTGTTTTATATGTTTAATAGTACTGCAGTTCAGTGGTGTATATATGTTAACCATGTATTTGTCTGATGATGGCTATTAATAGCCGAAACATGTAGCAGAGCCATAGCTGGACATTGACCTTGTTATTTGTTGTGTTGTGACGGTTAATAAAAAAGTATATTGTAACACAACAGGATGCATGAAATGAAAATAATAACTTTGTTGTTGCTGGCGTTACCTAGCAAAGGCCGCTCTTTATACGGTCACTGCATAGCTACGGGTCTATATGCCACAATATTGTAACATGTTGCATTACTGAATACGCCATAGAGATCATTAATTGGTTTATTCAACAACCTACAAGTAACGGCTACAATTAATTATAACAATGTTACGGGTTTCCACACTTCAGTAGTCTACACGTTTACAATAGGGGAGCTATGTAAGTGTCCCTGTATCACACACTCCCAATTACACAACTACACACACGTCTGGTTCTTCTTTCTGTGAATGCTGCTATACTCCAACTGTAGGCTGCTGACTGGAGAACTGTCTTCGGCTGCTGATACACTTTAACTGACTACAACTGAACTCGCCGATGGCCACATTACAACTAACTCACGCTTACTGCTCAGCCGGCTTTTATTCCGTTCGCTGTTGCCTGTGCCTGCGTCAACAGTAGGAAGCGGTGCAGCGTCACAGTGTTTGCGTATAGCCTAGCAACGCTGTTACCTCACGCCATCTTACGTCACTGCGCGTTGCATGTTATGTCACTGTGTGGAGGGGGGTGACGGAGCGCTGACTCATCTGCCACGTCACTGTGGGGGGGAGGGGTTCTCCTCCATTGCGCAACAAGTCACAATATATTCACATACCAAACTTCTTTCCATTATACTAAATCTTGTTATTCATTATTAGGTTAAACATTTCTTTTGTCTAATTAATGGCCTACCCCTACTTAGGTTGTGGTTTAGTTCCTGTTTCATCTTGATGCAAAGCAAGTGTTGTGAAAGAGAGCGTCCTTCTGAGAGGCAAAATATGTTACAACTCTTTGGTGCACACTGATCCAAATCTCAGCTTGTAGGACAATTATAAAAATCTCCAACAGAACAAATTCCTGTAACAGTATCCCATACAACCTGTTGCATGTGTCAGATGTGTGGAGTAAGGAACATAAGTTGTTATATGTATTGTATCTTATTTCCATTAGTCTGTGGTCTGGTATTTAAGCTTTAGTTTAAATTATTTTCTAGGTGGTATGATGTAGGGGTATTAATGCTCAAAGACCCTGACCGAGAAATAAATCTGCACACATTTACTCAGCTCACCCCAGTGCCTGCTGCTGTTGTTGCTCTGGCTCAGGAGGACACTCCTAATGATTATCCTCTTCGGTGGTCAGGTTTGGCAGTTACCATTGGTAGCCTCATGGCTAGTAATTTGCAGGCAAGTAAAATACTTATGGAATAAAATTAATCTTAAAGAAATAGGATATGAAACTGTGGACTGGATACATCTGGCTCAAGTCATGTACCAGTGGTGGGTTTTTGTGAATACAGTACTGAGTCTTCAGGTTCCATTAAAAGATGAGAGATTTTTCTGTCATCTGATTGACTAATGCGACCTGGTGAAGAATTCTTCTCCGTTAAATTAATTTTGGGGAAGGTCATGGCCTATTTCTAGGTGTTATCCTGGCATTCATCTAATAATTGCTAATGATGTGGTTTAGTTGCAACTTGCACCATATTTGTATCAATAAATACTGCCCTTAATTGTGCACAGATTTATTTTCAGTGGGACTGCATTTGTTTTCTTCAATGGTTCTGTTTATGAATTACAGAATAAAACAATTTCTCTATTGTTTGATGTAGTTTGAAAGCATGGTATGAGTGAAAAATATAAAAAGTTGTTTTTTTACAGTGTTCTCCTTCTGTTATTAGAATAGCTAAATCAAGGAAGGCATAGTGAGCTAATCACATAGCTAGATGAGGAATACAGGTAATATGTACAGAATTTGGTGGGAAAATCTCATGCAGAGCATCACTTTGAAAACCAAGACAGATGTGGAAGGATAATACTTAAACACAGTTGAGGGAAATGGGTATGGCAGAGAGAGTTGGACCCCAGGAGTTTTAATATTGGATGGGTGGTTGGTTGTTTGATAAGAAGTTAGAGGATTGGTATGAGCTGCAAGAAGTATCAGACTTGTATCTGTGAAGTAAGACAGTTCTGTATGATTTTGTTTTCAGGTTCATCATTCAGAATGGCATCAAGCCCTGACTGGGGTTTCCAGGAGAGAGATGCTTTTGATAGCAGCCAAAGTATTAGCAGGGTTGTACAAGAACAGTATAGGTGGGAACATCATTTGAACAAACAGTTTTAATTTATGTGATACTGTACCTTTTTATTACAAGTGTACACAGAGTGGTTGCAGGTACAGTAATTTGGCAGATCTGTATTGCTTCTATTAGGAAATATGACCTACTGTAACTAGCAGTAAATATATTATGAGTAGCTTAAAAAATTCTTACTATTCCAGGTATCATGTTATAGTTTCTAAAATTTAGTATGCAGTAACACACTGATAATTTGAAATAGTAGTGACCAGAATTATTTCCTGCAGGTTCAAGGGACTGTTGTATTTGATTATTTATGAGGGCATTCTCTAAACCAATGGTAATGTTGATAATCAAGAAATTCCCATATCACCACATGGAACAGTGAAACATAAAATTAAACATCTTTTTACAAATATGTATTGCTGTAAAGTGATATCTTCCTAAATGATACCAAATTGCAGGTATTTAATTTCTAGGATTACTTTAAATATTTCTAAGAAGAGCTGTATTTTTTAGTGACACAAGTTCTATGATTAATTTGGTGGTTTTCCTACTGGCTTCTTTCCATGCATGATAATTTCCAAATTTCTCCTTAGTAATGTATTCAGATTCTTTATCATACGTCTAAACCGTCGTCTCCCTAGTGTGTCTTGAAATTTTCTAATGTTCAGCTTTTCTTATTGTGGAATTTATGATTCTGTTTTATGTCCTTTTGCTTTATGCATGTAAATATAAGAAGTGTCATTTCCATTGTTTTGATTTTTCTGCACACTAATCCATCAGATTATATTTAAATTTGAAAATAGTCTGCATAATAAATTGACATTTATGAAACAGTGGCTGGAACCTACAGTAAACGGAAAAGTTAGAATGCATTGAACCAGAATCACCAGTTGACTTTTCTTTCATTCATATAACCTGCACAGAAGTTTCATTTCATACGTAAGCATTGGCCCTGTGCATCTGTGAATGTTTTGCAGCAAAGTTGAATTCATATGTCTCCACTTCATGCTGGAATGTTTGCCTTTAGGAGTGCAGTATGGACCCATATGTCCCCTCAAAAGTAATGATACACTTAACCATTTTACTGCCAAATGCACATGTTAGAAATGTCAGAGCTGCTTTGGGGTTCATGGTGTTGCAAAGAAAACTCTACAATACTTCCTCAAATGACCTTCAACTCTCAGCAGGCATAGGTCATGTGGAGGCTTGTTCATCCCTCTATAAACATTGGTATGTCACACTTGATGCCATCTGTTTACAGAAATACTGTGCAAACTGATTAACAGTGAGCTGTCAGCTTTGTGGATCTTAACCCAAATACCTCAAGTTGATCTAATCAGTTTGTGGCATAGAAAGGTTTAGGAGTCATATTCATCCCTCTTATATCATAGATTCAGAACAGCTGAAATGTTTAAACTTGTATAACCATTTGCATTGGTGACAGCTGTATGGGCACAGATCATATACTGACATTCATTGTTATGTTATTGTCAAGTATGATGTTACAAATTACTAAATTGGTGTACCGGTATCCTTCTGTTTTTCATATAAGCTCATCATTATGCTCTGTAGTCTCATCACTGGCAGCAATTGTGACCTTGCTTTATGGTTTTCATTCTGTGCCCACTGTGGTGACCCTCCATGAATGAAGAAAGTTGTCTTCTGGGATCTGGCGCCGTGTATTCTTTGTTTCAGCTGACGTTTCGGAGGAACGTATCGCCTCCATCTTCAGGGCAGGTGAATTGGCTTGCGAACACAGAGAGCAGTAGCTGTAATGATTAGGAAGTGAAAAGCGCTACTTTATATAGGAAGAAGGCAGGGGGGGTGGTGGTTAGGGAGAGGGGACCAATGGGAACAGTGAAGAGCGATTAAGGCCATCTATGGTCAGGGGGGGCGAAGGGGGGGAACGGCCAGTGAATCCAGGCAACTTGGAGGTCAATGGCATGGAGGTTGCGGTTAGACAAGAAGAACCGGTTGGCTGGGGACAGGCTACTGACGTCAGTGACATGATTAACAGGGGACAGGCTACTGACGTCAATGACATGAAGAAGAGCTGGGGTGACCTGGTGGAGTTCTCTTGAGGGAAGAGATGAGAGAACTCCACCAAGTCACCCCAGCTCTTCTTCATGTCATTGACGTCAGTAGCCTGTCCCCTGTTAATCATGTCACTGACGTCAGTAGCCTGTCCCCAGCCAACCGGTTCTTCTTGTCTAACCGCAACCTCCATGCCATTGACCTCCAAGTTGCCTGGATTCACTGGCCGTTCCCCCCCTTCGCCCCCCCTGACCATAGATGGCCTTAATCGCTCTTCACTGTTCCCATTGGTCCCCTCTCCCTAACCACCACCCCCCCTGCCTTCTTCCTATATAAAGTAGCGCTTTTCACTTCCTAATCATTACAGCTACTGCTCTCTGTGTTCGCAAGCCAATTCACCTGCCCTGAAGATGGAGGCGATACGTTCCTCCGAAACGTCAGCTGAAACAAAGAATACACGGCGCCAGATCCCAGAAGACAACTTTCTTCATTCATGGAGGGTCACCACAGTGGGCACAGAATGAAAACCATAAAGCAAGGTCACAATTGCTGCCAGTGATGAGACTACAGAGCATAATGATGAGCTTATATGAAAAACAGAAGGATACCGGTACACCAATTTAGTAATTTGTAACATCATACTTGACAATAACATAACAATGAATGTCAGTATATGATCTGTGCCCATACAGCTGTCACCAATGCAAATGGTTATACAAGTTTAAACATTTCAGCTGTTCTGAATCTATGATATAAGAGGGATGAATATGACTCCTAAACCTTTCTATGCCACAAACTGATTAGATCAACTTGAGGTATTTGGGTTAAGATCCACAAAGCTGACAGCTCACTGTTAATCAGTTTGCACAGTATTTCTGTAAACAGATGGCATCAAGTGTGACATACCAATGTTTATAGAGGGATGAACAAGCCTCCACATGACCTATGCCTGCTGAGAGTTGAAGGTCATTTGAGGAAGTATTGTAGAGTTTTCTTTGCAACACCATGAACCCCAAAGCAGCTCTGACATTTCTAACATGTGCATTTGGCAGTAAAATGGTTAAGTGTATCATTACTTTTGAGGGGACATATGGGTCCATACTGCACTCCTAAAGGCAAACATTCCAGCATGAAGTGGAGACATATGAATTCAACTTTGCTGCAAAACATTCACAGATGCACAGGGCCAATGCTTACGTATGAAATGAAACTTCTGTGCAGGTTATATGAATGAAAGAAAAGTCAACTGGTGATTCTGGTTCAATGCATTCTAACTTTTCCGTTTACTGTAGGTTCCAGCCACTGTTTCATAAATGTCAATTTATTATGCAGACTATTTTCAAATTTAAATATAATCTGATGGATTAGTGTGCAGAAAAATCAAAACAATGGAAATGACACTTCTTATATTTACATGCATAAAGCAAAAGGACATAAAACAGAATCATAAATTCCACAATAAGAAAAGCTGAACATTAGAAAATTTCAAGACACACTAGGGAGACGACGGTTTAGACGTATGATAAAGAATCTGAATACATTACTAAGGAGAAATTTGGAAATTATCATGCATGGAAAGAAGCCAGTAGGAAAACCACCAAATTAATCATAGAACTTGTGTCACTAAAAAATACAGCTCTTCTTAGAAATATTTAAAGTAATCCTAGAAATTAAATACCTGCAATTTGGTATCATTTAGGAAGATATCACTTTACAGCAATACATATTTGTAAAAAGATGTTTAATTTTATGTTTCACTGTTCCATGTGGTGATATGGGAATTTCTTGATTATCAACATTACCATTGGTTTAGAGAATGCCCTCATAAATAATCAAATACAACAGTCCCTTGAACCTGCAGGAAATAATTCTGGTCACTACTATTTCAAATTATCAGTGTGTTACTGCATACTAAATTTTAGAAACTATAACATGATACCTGGAATAGTAAGAATTTTTTAAGCTACTCATAATATATTTACTGCTAGTTACAGTAGGTCATATTTCCTAATAGAAGCAATACAGATCTGCCAAATTACTGTACCTGCAACCACTCTGTGTACACTTGTAATAAAAAGGTACAGTATCACATAAATTAAAACTGTTTGTTCAAATGATGTTCCCACCTATACTGTTCTTGTACAACCCTGCTAATACTTTGGCTGCTATCAAAAGCATCTCTCTCCTGGAAACCCCAGTCAGGGCTTGATGCCATTCTGAATGATGAACCTGAAAACAAAATCATACAGAACTGTCTTACTTCACAGATACAAGTCTGATACTTCTTGCAGCTCATACCAATCCTCTAACTTCTTATCAAACAACCAACCACCCATCCAATATTAAAACTCCTGGGGTCCAACTCTCTCTGCCATACCCATTTCCCTCAACTGTGTTTAAGTATTATCCTTCCACATCTGTCTTGGTTTTCAAAGTGATGCTCTGCATGAGATTTTCCCACCAAATTCTGTACATATTACCTGTATTCCTCATCTAGCTATGTGATTAGCTCACTATGCCTTCCTTGATTTAGCTATTCTAATAACAGAAGGAGAACACTGTAAAAAAACAACTTTTTATATTTTTCACTCATACCATGCTTTCAAACTACATCAAACAATAGAGAAATTGTTTTATTCTGTAATTCATAAACAGAACCATTGAAGAAAACAAATGCAGTCCCACTGAAAATAAATCTGTGCACAATTAAGGGCAGTATTTATTGATACAAATATGGTGCAAGTTGCAACTAAACCACATCATTAGCAATTATTAGATGAATGCCAGGATAACACCTAGAAATAGGCCATGACCTTCCCCAAAATTAATTTAACGGAGAAGAATTCTTCACCAGGTCGCATTAGTCAATCAGATGACAGAAAAATCTCTCATCTTTTAATGGAACCTGAAGACTCAGTACTGTATTCACAAAAACCCACCACTGGTACATGACTTGAGCCAGATGTATCCAGTCCACAGTTTCATATCCTATTTCTTTAAGATTAATTTTATTCCATAAGTATTTTACTTGCCTGCAAATTACTAGCCATGAGGCTACCAATGGTAACTGCCAAACCTGACCACCGAAGAGGATAATCATTAGGAGTGTCCTCCTGAGCCAGAGCAACAACAGCAGCAGGCACTGGGGTGAGCTGAGTAAATGTGTGCAGATTTATTTCTCGGTCAGGGTCTTTGAGCATTAATACCCCTACATCATACCACCTAGAAAATAATTTAAACTAAAGCTTAAATACCAGACCACAGACTAATGGAAATAAGATACAATACATATAACAACTTATGTTCCTTACTCCACACATCTGACACATGCAACAGGTTGTATGGGATACTGTTACAGGAATTTGTTCTGTTGGAGATTTTTATAATTGTCCTACAAGCTGAGATTTGGATCAGTGTGCACCAAAGAGTTGTAACATATTTTGCCTCTCAGAAGGACGCTCTCTTTCACAACACTTGCTTTGCATCAAGATGAAACAGGAACTAAACCACAACCTAAGTAGGGGTAGGCCATTAATTAGACAAAAGAAATGTTTAACCTAATAATGAATAACAAGATTTAGTATAATGGAAAGAAGTTTGGTATGTGAATATATTGTGACTTGTTGCGCAATGGAGGAGAACCCCTCCCCCCCACAGTGACGTGGCAGATGAGTCAGCGCTCCGTCACCCCCCTCCACACAGTGACATAACATGCAACGCGCAGTGACGTAAGATGGCGTGAGGTAACAGCGTTGCTAGGCTATACGCAAACACTGTGACGCTGCACCGCTTCCTACTGTTGACGCAGGCACAGGCAACAGCGAACGGAATAAAAGCCGGCTGAGCAGTAAGCGTGAGTTAGTTGTAATGTGGCCATCGGCGAGTTCAGTTGTAGTCAGTTAAAGTGTATCAGCAGCCAAAGACAGTTCTCCAGTCAGCAGCCTACAGTTGGAGTATAGCAGCATTCACAGAAAGAAGAACCAGACGTGTGTGTAGTTGTGTAATTGGGAGTGTGTGATACAGGGACACTTACATAGCTCCCCTATTGTAAACGTGTAGACTACTGAAGTGTGGAAACCCGTAACATTGTTATAATTAATTGTAGCCGTTACTTGTAGGTTGTTGAATAAACCAATTAATGATCTCTATGGCGTATTCAGTAATGCAACATGTTACAATATTGTGGCATATAGACCCGTAGCTATGCAGTGACCGTATAAAGAGCGGCCTTTGCTAGGTAACGCCAGCAACAACAAAGTTATTATTTTCATTTCATGCATCCTGTTGTGTTACAATATACTTTTTTATTAACCGTCACAACACAACAAATAACAAGGTCAATGTCCAGCTATGGCTCTGCTACATGTTTCGGCTATTAATAGCCATCATCAGACAAATACATGGTTAACATATATACACCACTGAACTGCAGTACTATTAAACATATAAAACACTTGACATAAAAATACAATAAATCAGATTATATAAAAAAACAGAAGTTATAGTATAAAACAAGAATAAAATTCTAATTGATGTTTTATAACATCAAATCAGTCGTTCGTTTTGTATTTTCGTACTTTCCTATGGACAAATTGGAATATTCTATATATATTTTTCTTTTTGTATATAAGATTTTATAGGAGGCTCGTGATGTAGATGTAGTAAATTAATGTTAATTGTTTAGTCAGTGCCTCATCTTACAAAGTGCTGTCCGTACCCTAGGGAATGTAAACAATTACATTCCCTAGAGTACGGTAGAGTATTCCTGAGTGTCATACACCATCAGCACCTTTCAAAATCTAAAAACATAATAGCTTTACAAGACATATCATATAGTTAACTGAAAAATTTTTATCGCAATAATTTTATACAAAATTGGACAACTGTGGCACCTATAATTTTTTTTTCAGAACGAAAATTTACTGTATTTATTTTATGCATAGTACTCACTTGTTTTCTTCAACTTCAACAAGGAAATTTTCTATAGCAACAATAGGCTGTTTTGGATGAAGTTTCCCAGTGGATTGTAATGCTAATATCCTCTCTTCCGCTGCCTTAACACCTGCTGCAAATCCAACAGGTTGGGCCGCAATCATTGTAGCCTGTGCAGCCAAACCTCTGTCAGACAGTTACACAGCCAATTACAATACATCGCCACCTCTGAGAAAAAACGCCCACAAAATGTGATCTGAAGCAATAACTACAGAAACGTATGAAACCAAAATTAAACTCAAAAAGATCTGAAAGTTTCTGATGACGGTATAATAACACAATTATTGCGTTTCTGGACAATATCCTTCATCCTGCTTTACTTACTTAAAACCCGAAGATAAGGTCTAGCTCTAGTGATTCGGCACAACTGGGTAGGTTCCACCTGACAAAGCAAGACAGAATTCAGTCTGCAAAACGTGTTTTTAGATGAATATTAACAGGATGATGAACAATGTCCAGAAACACGATAATTGTAACGAACTCAAAAAGGTTCATTTAATAGTATAACTTACGAAACTGTTGCTTTACCAAACACAGCTTGGAAAGCTTCACGAACAGGGCTCAATTTCACCTCCTTGTCTGAAGCAACTACAACATCCACATCACCTCCAGAATCTGAAAAAAATTGTAAATATAACAACCATAAAATTATGTTATTATCACTAATTAATTCCATGGAACTGAGCCCTTCTTTAGAAGCTGCCAGTTTTTCAGTTACTCAAGAATTTCCCAACATTTTATGGTACGTGAAGATTCATTACTGTCTTCACAAGAGTCTTCCACTGATCCCTATCCTGAGCCACATCAATCCAGTCTATACCACCCCAATCTACTTCTCTAAGGTCCAGTTTACTATTATACATCCATTTATGTCTTGGTTTTCCTAGTGGTCTCTTTCCCACCAATATCCTGCATGCATTCCTCTTCTCTCCCCAAAATTTGTATGGATGAACACAGCATAGTCCAGTACTCAAGAGACAACCTGCAGCTGTAGAAGCTGGATTAGAAAAATATTTTCCTGAAAAATCTAGATGTAGTGACAGGTTACACTGGGCTAGTTAATTTTAGTTTCTGCTAAATTTTATTTGTGTTGGTACCAGCTGGCATGACTGGTACATGAATCCCGTAACAAATCTTGAAGTATATGCTAAGGAGATAGTTGCAATATACATGATCCTATCTTGAAAAAGCAAAGGCAATTTATGTATAAGCCAGAACTTTACATAGAAGACAAATAACGTTTAACGGCATAAGGAACACATCTACTGCCAATCTTCTGACTTCAAATATTCTAACCAACAAAAGTTGTGTACATCAATGTGCCAAACTTCATCTGTATGTTAGCAGTTCCATGCTAGATGAAGAATAACCAAGCAGTGCATTCACACAGAATTACAACTTCTGCAGACAAATGGGGTATAATTTAATTTAAGGAGACCATTACATACACAAAAACTCTCTCATCTGAGGATCGAGTGTTGTTATCATGGAGTCCACTGAATTTTTCGCTTTCTCTGCTACTTTTGAAAGAAGACCACCACTCCCAACTGCACCTTTCACCCACCCCAACAATCCACCACTTCCTTCTGCATGTGCTGCTGCTGGACCTATCTCAGGGGGTAGAACCATAGAAACATCTCCACCTTTGCTAGGAGGGATCACTGGACTAGAACAAATATGAAAAGGAAGACCACTCAAAATCATACAATAGAAACATATAAAACATTCTGGTCCACTAAGTGGGAAAACAGTACAGAAAATGGTTCATTATTTATGCTTAACTGAGGCGTCATGAATGAACCTTGAAATATGTTCTACAAGTTCACTACAAAGAAATACATCCATGGTAGGTTTACAGCCCACTTTAAAGTACTAAAGGCCTGGCCAACACACACTTCACAGCTGAAACAGAATGTGAGACATGTAAGGAATACAATATTATATTTAAGCATCCTGTTGCACTCCATACGATAAATGATATAATGATACAAATTCCATCCCAAGTGCAAACAATATATTATGTGTCTCCTTGATCTTGTTCACCTACACTACATGTTTCGGCCTCAGACGGCCATCATCAGGTGTATAACACTCACGTCGCTGTCACATTGCATTCAGCCCAAAATTTAACATTTAAAACACTTTTCTTGTTATTATCAACATCTACTTCATTGATATCTGTCTGGTTTGTAGATTATTTTACACATGTTAATTTTGACGTACCTGTAGTAGCACTATAAAAATTTTAAATTTAAAATTTAGAGAAAAAATTTTAAAAGATTTTAAAATTAGAACTAAAGATTTTATAGTGCTACTACAGGTACGTCAAAATTAACGTGTGTAAAATAATCTACATCCAGACAGATATCAACGAAGTAGATGTTGATAATAACAAGAAAAGTGTTTTAAATGTTAAATTTTGGGCTGAATGCAGTGTGACAGCGACGTGAGTGTTATACACCTGATGATGGCCGTCTGAGGCCGAAACATGTAGTGTAGGTGAACAAGATCAAGGACACATAATATATTGTTTGCACTTGGGACGGAATTTGTATCATTATATCATTTATGTAAGGAATAATCTAACAGCTAATTCCCAACAGCAGCTATTAATTTACATTTCACTCTACCCATTCTTCACATGTGATGGCAACTTGGCAGAGGGGATGCTAGCCATGAGGGAGCACTGGATACCCAGAATTATGGTCTTCTGGGATAATGCCATGTTGTTTGGTAGATATGTACCAATATTTCAAAGGAACCTGCTACTTCCACCTTCAGGATATAACCAAACATGAAAGCAGTAGAGGCCTGTGAAACACCGGTACCCATCTACTAACACAAATGGTACCATGTCACAAAAGACCATAATTTTATTATATTTTTGAGAATATCAAATCTTACAGGGGCTCCCAAAAATCACAAAAATTTGATGTTGTAGAGCAAAGGGATGAATGTATGAATGAACACTGCATCTGGCCAATGCTGAACCTGAGGCCTTCAACATAGGAGTCCAGCACCTACTCCTTGACCACCACCAGTCCCCAGATGATATTTGTTTAATTGCTTTAAAATTATATACCAACCTGTATGCTAACAATGCTCATGAAAAGTGGTATGATGTCAGAGTATTAATTTTCTTGGAATACTGTACATACACACACTATGATCACCATCAAACATTTATCCATATTTCATAGTCCCTAAGAGAGCTGCTACATTTGGGGTTCTTACTGGGTATTCCTTATAACAGAAAAGGCTATCTTCTTTACCTGAATGTAGTTGGATGGTAGGCATGAGTTGATGCTGGCACAGGCTGTGTCACTGTTATAGGCTGATGAGTGGTGCTGGTAGCAACATGAGTTACTGATCCCATTGAAGGTGACACAAAACTCGGAAGTGCAGAAGGTGGAGCTACACTAGATAGTAAATTTCCCTCACTTGCTGTAATGTTCAATGGCAGTACTGAAGATGATGATGTGACACTGCTCAGAGACTCTAATGACATTAAAATCACTTACTTTAGCACTACCAGCAAAGGAAATTTGTGTACATGCCTGGACATCAATTAACACATTCAAAAGTGTGAATTACAGAATTGCTACACAAAGCATATCTCAGATTTGGAAGAAATTTGAGAAGATGACATCAGGTTATATTTTACTTCTGAAATAATGGATAGAAATGGGCTCTTATTCTTGTTATATTATTTGTCAACAATCTGAATACTATAAGATTTTTAACCATTTTCTTATTTTCAATCTGTCCAGTTCATTAATATTAAGATAAGTATCCTTGATTTTTTCATGTTACAAGTAATTTCCCAAATAACATTGCCTGCTGTACTTGCAACTTTTCTGTCAATCTTTTGGTATATCAGAAAGTTGAGTGTACTAACTATACTGCTCACAGCATATACTCCATTCATCCCTCACAAGCAGCTAATCCCATATTCTTCCTCCCTTCCTTTACTTCCACAATTACATATTTTCTGTCAGGCTATTTGCTTACTTTAGTTTGTTCACAAATACTATCTCTTCTCAGTGGACTTGTTCAAGAAGTGACAGAACATTATCTCCTATAACACGCCTAGTGTTTAAGCATACAAACTGCAGGATACGTATAAATATATTATCATAAAAACTTAACCATTATTTAGGGTATACGGCTGCATCACATTGGGACTTAACTTGGATAACCTACAAACTACAAGGCCTATCTAACAATTCAGAACGAAGCACAAAGGCAAAGGAACTGCCACTTTCCGTGTCAAACTGCTGTTCCGAACCTGTTGGTAATAACTGAATATAACATTCGACGAACACAAATTAATACGGACCTGGTCTTGGCAAAGTTTCATTTGAAGTAACAGACATTTCTTCCACTCTCTTTTCAACAAACTCAAATGTCGATTCGCCATTAGAGTCTTCGTGCATCATTTTCATTATTACCTGACACTTCCACTTCTCAACACTACATCCGAATGATTTGAATCGTGCAACAACCACTATCAGCCACCTGGTCAAATACGCTAAGAAAGGTGAGAACGATTACAAACGGAAAAAAAAAACACCATGAACTGCAACAAACACCTTCACACCGTTCACACCCAACCCACACTTCCCACTGCTAACTGAACGTAACTGAACGCTACTGAATACTTATTCTCTAAGACAGCAGTTTTGTGAAATCCCTTATGAAAACGGTTGGCCCAAAGGCACCAACATCACCCAAACGAAAAAGCTAACGATTGCGGATTCTTTAAAAAACCACTTCACATGCCACGACCTGAGTGATGACCCTCAGCACCATGAAGACCATGAACGACAGGTGAAGAAAAGAAAAGTCCAACCTCTGCTTGCATCTGTAGACTACACCCCGCTGGGAAAAGTAAAAACACCTTGTGACATACACAAACTAGCAAATTCACTGAAACTGAGAAAGGCTTGTAGACTTGATGGTATTGCAAACAAATGCCTCAGGCATCTTCCAAGACGTCCAAGACGATCACTTGTACATCTGACACATTTATTTAATCACTGCCTTCGGCTTTCCTATTTTCTAAAGTCCTGGAAGAAAGCAAGTCATGTTACCGAAACCCGGCAAGGACCCAAAATTCCCTCGAAATTTACGCCCGATTAGCCTCATGTCAACAGCGCGCAAGCTATTAAAGAAGGTTTTTTGTTTTCCTGAAAATATCCCAAAGGCACGTTGGCGCCATTGGAAGTCGATGCCTGCTTTAATGCAAGCCAGTTTGATTTCAGTGCCCGTCACAGCAAGATGTATAAATGCGTGAGGCTTACACACCATGTCACATTAGATTCCAACAATATGTCTACGGCTGCGGTCTCCTTGAATATCGAAAAAGTCTTTAATACAACACGGCACATTGACTTGCTACATAATTTATCTAAATTAAAATTTTCGATCAGTCTAATCATCCACATTGGCTTCTTTTCTTCTCAGAGAAAATTCAGAGTCTCGACCGTCTCGACCAAGGGATATATTGTACAAGCAAGGGAGCCACAGGATTCTTTGCTGATGACACCTGTATGCCACAGACCGCATAAAAAGTTATGTTCTCAGAAAACTGCAACGAGGTCTCAATGATACTGAGATATAGTGTGAGCGATGGAACATAAATACCCGTATCAATGAAAATAACGACTCAGACCATCTACTTTTCTCAGAGATTTAGACCCCTTGAGGCTCATTTTACACTGAACGGAAAGAATATCCCCTTCGTGAATCATGTAAAAAATCTCTGTTTAATCATCGATAAGAGTTATATGGAGACTGCACATGGAAATGAATAAAACCAAGACCTTCAGAGAATTTATTAGTCTACCCCCTCTTCGAAAATGAGCGTTTAAGAGGTAACATTCAACTAACCCTCCATAAAGCACTTATTAGATTATGTTTGCCCACCTGGGAATTTGCGAAAACCCCATTAAAATTGTCATATAATTATATAAGTACAGATGTTTGAAAGCCGTGTGCAAATCGCAAACCGGTGTGCACCTTGGAAAATTTCCAATGATGCAGAGAACTTTGTTTTTGAAGGCGCCACAATTTCAGTAGATGGTTGTCTTCTGCAAACTCCCAGTTACGGTCTTGTTTTTGTAGGGCACCCTCTCTGGCAAGAGAACAGGTCTGGGTCATTCNCAGACGGGTCATTCCATGTGAAATCATCCAGAAAGGTCGCTCACCATTTAAAAAAAAAAATCAAATTTGTACACTTATTTCTACATATTTTCACACCTAAAAAAATTTTAAAAAATTGTGATCCGCTCGGTACTCCCGGTACAGCCGTTTTAATAATGCGAAAAAACGCGTTTTCGGCTCAAATGGAGGTTTGTGTTATCTTCTGTATCTCGATAACTAGTGAAGCTAGAGACTCCAATGAAAAACCAATTTGTTCCTCATGATATGGTCAACAAATCATATCATTACAAGATTTTACTCAACTCACTTTCTCTAGGTGTAATTAAGTTCGAAACTTACCTATCGATTTTGGGAAAAATGCTATTTTTGAAAATTTTGGAAAATAGGTACGGTGTTCAAAAGTATGTGATTATATTCTTCATGTAGGAGAAAATAAAGGATAGAAACCACAGATCTGATACTTTCCCCCTCCCATTGGTTTCTGAAGGTCAAAAATAGCGTTTTTCCCAAAATCGATAGGTAAGTTTCGAGCTTAATTAGACCTAGAGGAAGTGAGTTGAGTGAAACCTTGTAATGATGATTTATAGTCCATATCATGAGGAACAAATTGGCTTTTCATTGGAGTCTCTAGCTTCACTAGTTATCGAGATACAGAAGATAACACAAACCTCCATTTGAGCCGAAAACGCGTTTTTTCGCATTATTAAAACGGCTGTACCGGGAGTACCGAGCGGATCACAATTTTTTAAAATTTTTTTAGGTGTGAAAATATGTAGAAATGTTTACAAATTTGATTTTTTTTTTTAAATGGTGAGCGACCTTTCTGGATGATTTCACATGGAATGACCCGTCTGTCTTTTGTATATGCTGCTGGCCTTTCCAGCATAGGCTTACTCACTTCCGAGTCCCTTGGAACTCGCTACCATATTTTACTGTCTCAGATTTTAGACTTCCCTTTTCATCGCCTCTTATGACTTGCAGGGTCACAGTGGAGGTATGGAATCATTCCAATAAAATAACACAAATGCTCAAGCAAACACAACTGCAATAGAGTCCAACGGGCATGTACCAAAATAAAGTGAAATAGGTACATCATAAAAGGCCCATAAGATGTGTAGTTATAAAGAGAAAGATACCTATAAAATATCTACATCTCTGCAAGTGTATCAGATAGTTACGCATGACAAATCACTATGTCATCATTATTAAGTTACTGGTTTTTATTTTAGTATATGATGCAAACTGAAACTGCTTTATCAGGGATCTTGAACATACTAGACTTTTCTTCTGTAAGGTTGTCTAATGAAGGTACGACATACAACCTTCACCAAAAATCCCAAGCAGTCCTTGCTGTGAACTTGTGTTTTGACAGACAATTATGTTCTGTATATTGTTCACACAATATACTACCAGCATGATGATTTAGTATACACTAAAATGATGTATAAAATGTCTCACTGTTGCTATGAAGTGTTCTACTTCTGAGGTGTAGCCTGTTGAAAGTTAACCAACATACTTGTCTAGAAATTTGGTTTACTTTCAACAGACTACATGGCATTATCTCCTAGAAGATGGAACTCTTTACAAAATGTTTATAACTTACGATCATACTAGATGTCAGATGACTGGTTACCATAATCTTCCACTATCAAACTGAAAAGTATAGGTTGGTAAACCCTGATGCCACATTGGGATTTTTTAATCTACTTAAACATGCCTCATTACCCTTACAGGAGCAAACCAAACTTAATGATATTCATGATTTTAGTGCAGCATGTACAAAACAAGTCTGGGTATCCAAGGAATGTGACAAGTTTCACAGAAAGGACTAAGTGATAACTTATGTGACAGCAATAAAAATGTACTTTTTGAGGCTGGATTAGTGCTGCACAACACATGAAAAAACACTCCATTAGATGGAAGCCAGTTTTCATAAGGGCAAATTTACCATCCACATCATATTTGGGGGGCAGACAGTACTGTGACAAATGCTTCTATCACTGGATAATGTAAACACTCATAATACACTTGAGATCCAGGACATCAAACTTCAGAATAAATACTTGCTTTAAAATTCCAGTTAATAAATGACAACAGCAAAATGCGAAACTAAGAGAAAAGTGTTGCACCATATCTTATGATAAACAATGGACACAGGGAACTTGAATTATAGATTAACTCAGCAAAGTATTAAATACAAGAGCAGAACACTCACAAACTCTGGACAAAGGAATGGAGTAAAATGTTGACACAACAACAAAAACTATGGATTGTAAATGTATAAGTTTATTCTGAATACAAAATGAATCTTCATCATTATACAGCATATGGTTTCAACTTAAGTTCCAAAAACAATAATGTGGTTATTTCAATGCAACAAAAATGAATAACAGAATGTCAACCACAGAAGTGGTCTTTTGACAGTCACACTTGTTAAAGAATGTTTAATATTTAAAAATTACTTCTGAAAATTAGTGCATGATCCATGTTTATTTCAATTACTTAAAAAAATTCAAGCCATTTTCTGTTGTCAGCATTTTACTGTGCATTCTGTACTGAGCAATCAAATTTTCTGTAATCTGGCAATGTGGCAAGAAAACATGGGGGCTGGTGAAAATGATGAGGGCAGAATGAAGTGTTAAGCATATTACAGGAAATATGCGTGATTAGCAACATGCAGCTCCACTTTGAAATTTACAATAACACTGAATCAAGTACATCTATCTAACAGCGCTCTAAGAACAAATTAAGTTATCGTGGGTGCCAACAGTATTACATTTAGTCACACTGAACTTTCAATTACTAGTAGAAATAACATTGAAACTTTCAACATTTTACACTTGCACAATACTCCATGACAACAGTGAACACTTCTAGGTTGGAGGTTCATTTTTCACAATTTTTAACTATACTCTTAACAAAGTTCATGCTATGGGACATTCTGTGACTTTTAACACATTTATGGTCTGTTCCTTTTTCTACAACTTATTGGAATTTTAATTTGGGGATTTAGAAACATTTTCACGTGACTGGTCTTCGTTAAGCTGGCAAAAGCTGAATACAAAGCTACCTATATAAACAATGCAAACTAATGATTTTACTTTATCCTGAAGACTTACTACACTAAATTACAAATTCGCTATGTCTTGAATTATTGTATGTTCTTGGACAGTAGGTGACAGATTTTGAACCGAATGGCAACCTTGTGTGGTCAAGTACAAATTCAATCAATCAGATTCGGAAACATATGTTAAGAGTGATCCACCGACATAGATGTTAAATATCAGGGCATTGCAAAATGCACACACTTTCCAGATTTACAATTCTGTGTCAAACTAAAATTCAATTATCTATAACTAACTAAATCGTTCATATTACAGTTGTTATGAATGTTTACTGTCAAAGTAACTGATATGAACATTCTCTTCCTCAAGTTTGCTTACACACATGCTTGTATGTAAGCATTTTCCCCAGCAATTAAAATCTTAAATGTATTCCACAAATTCCAGCTTTGCAGAAACTGAAAGCTATCATACAAAACAAGCATACCTCTTTGGCTATGTAACAAACTGTGCTATGTATAACTGGTATGTTAAGAGCTGCTATTATTTTGATAAATGAATGAAAATCATTCAAAACCAGCCAGAAGTCAGAAACATGAGTAACCTGACAACGTTGCTGAGTGTTTGCATTTGGGGGATCAACTGAATTACCAACACAGGGCATGTAGATATAGTTTTTGAACATATCATTCCAGTGAGGAAATTTCTGCAGTACTGAAATTACTAAAAGCTCAAAATATATGCACTACCTCTAGAGCAGAGGTAAGCAATGCATCACCCTTGTTATGTATTGAAAAGTCACCCATCAGATTTAAAAATTTTATACAAATTTGCTCATTTTTCATGTCTTCCAAAAATTTAGTTTTAGGAATGTATGTTAAGTTGCAGAGAACTGAAATAATATTGTGACACTCTTCTATGGTGTTTTAAACAATCAATTCCCCCACTTCTTGACTTTGGATGGGAACCAGCACTTCCTGTATTCATGCCACTCCTGTGCATTGGAGGAAAACGAACCCACTTGAGTGATGTGCACATAGTTCGATGCATTGGAGCTCAGTATTGCAATAACCTTTATTTCCTTCATGAATCGGTATTTTCTCTTGGCTGCATGCTGCCAGTGTGGGTTAACAAAAGGTAAAGAATGCATTACATATATACTGACTGGGAACAACTGTTGTTTTACAGACCTCAGAATAAGCATGTCTGTCGGCTCTGTAAAGCAAGCATAGCAGTACCTAAAACCAGTAACATCGAGACACCTTAGTACAGTTCATGGAAATTTCAGAAAGACACTTTCCACTGGCTCAGGAATTAGGAAAAGAAACATCTGACCTGAAGTCCAGTTCAGCAAAATAGCCATCTGCTTTTCCCACACCACACCAAAAATGTAACAACTGCATCCTTTAAAATTTTGAAATTGTTAGCAAAGGAACAGAAAGCCACCTTAAGACAGAGACACTGTGAAAGCTACCATGCTGACTGTATTTGAAACTGCAGTAACATAAATGAAATAATTTAATCTATAAAGAAACTGTAACTGTCCTGCTAAAACAATTATGGATTAAAAAATATTTCAAACAGTATGTAGTCTCAATAAAAAACTGGTTTACAAAATGTACATTTCTCTCCTTACAGCCAGATGAACCTAGATACATATCAAATACTGCCCAAATGTTTAGTTACAAAGACTGAAGTTCAGCAGCTTTTTTCTAAAATGCAAAGTCAAGACTTCTGTAGAAAGGCTGAGCATGGGGTAAGATATTTACAACACATTTATAAGAGTATGCAGAGGAACGTAGCACCTCTCAAAAAGTGAACATCAACACATGGAACATATGAAATGACTGGATACTGGAATGCACTCATTACTTTGGTACCACAAAGATGATGATTCTTAATTTTGTTTTCTATCATCGTATGACACATCCAAAGTGTTACACACTAAAGATCTTTATTTAGAGCATGTTACGAAAACTAGCACCCAGATAATCAACCAAATTATAGCTGCATATTCACAAGACATTTGCATGATGAAGAGACTAAGCACAACAACATGCTGCTCTATTCTCAAGAAAGGTTACTTAGTTGGGAAAAAATGTTCTTTAGGTTCCTAAATATCTGGAAGAAAGAGTGATCCTGCATTTAAGAAATGAATACTATGCAGAGTTGGATGACATTCCCTGGCTTATAGACCTTGGATTCCTGACTGAAGTAAGCCCAATGATGAATGGGATGAATTTACAAATGCAGGGGAAAATTCAGATTGCAAAAATCATCAGCTCAATAAATGCATACAAGTACAAATTAGAAAATTAGAATTCAAGTGTCACCTTGCAAGAAAGTCACTTTTGCTTTTCCCAAATTAGAAATCAGTTGTTGGATCTGCATATCAGGGAAATATGTTGCCTTACATGCGCCAACTCGAAAAGCTACAGCAAGAAATGGGAGGTAGATTTATTGAGTTCCTGGCAAAGGACTTTTAAGCAAATTTGTTTAATGCCAAAGATATCAGTAAGATTTGTGTTCTTAATCTGAATGGTACCACATTAAAGACACTGCAGTGGTGGAAGCCAGAAACTTGAAGAATGATATTCTAAGATCAAACTGCAATCACAAATTCTACTTGCTACTATGGCACTGCCTCTGAAAACACTGTGTATACACAAAAGGCTGAATCATTTTTCTCAGCTATGAAGCGTTTGTAAGTACAGATCATGGTTACTGGATTAATATCTGGCAAACTGTTTATAAACAGCCACATCAAAATTCATCCCAAATTATAACAAGACATGCAATGCCAAATCTCTACACTAGTAACATGTTTTAAATATAAGGTATAACAATGAGACTGTTTTAAATAAACAGGTTTAACTTTCAACTTACAAAACTTTGGTTTCTGGCCTTAATTATTTGATACAAACTAAATGAAAAGGTTGTTATTCATTTTTCTAATGTTCTGCATCAACATGAACCAAAAAGGGGGGCAGGGGGGAGAAGAAAGAGTATGGTAGCGGAAATTTCTTTATGTACTTAGTGTGGGCATGGAGAATGATTACTTCAGATGCTCTCATTTCTTTTTGCGACCTACTCCCACATCCACTGTGTTGTGGTAAGGTTAGACTACCTGAGGTGTGTACATCTTGTGGCAATAAAGGTCTGGATATTTTTAATATTAGTGAAAATTTTCCTTGGCATGCACTGGTGTGATCTTGGCAAATAGCTCCACAGGCTAAAAGGTTTCCAAACCCTGCTTTAGAGGCTTATTTTATATGCTGAAATTAAAACAGTAAAATGATGCAACAGTTCAAAATTCACACATCCCTCTCAATTTTCATACCTAAAATCCTTCAATCTGTACTATAAGACAGCAACTGATATTCATTATACCATGGCATTAACTTTGTAAACAGCATGAAAATACTGGTATCATTTTCTTTTTATTCTTCTCACCAACTGGACTTTATATGTTACAAGCAAAGTTCATGGAAACATATAAGAACCTGAATCTTTTGGGCTTCTGATAAAGTGAAATTATATTTTACTGTAGCTAACATGCACTAATGAAGAAAAAGCAAGAAAGAACATCAATACCTTATTCTGACTTAGTTTCTACTACAAGGGGACAAAACATGTTTTTGTTACTACTCTTCAGTAAATAGATCTCAATTACTTCTTCTTCCTTCCACGGGCCCTGGTAGCCAGGGATCCTCTGGTTCCCTTATTTCGAGTGCTGTTGCGACTGCCCTTCGCAGGAGAGTCTGGTTCCTGCTTTACAGCCAGTAAATCTTCCTCCATCATTTCATTCAGACTCTCGGTTTCACCTTCGCCATCAACAGCCTCTAGGAGACTTCCAATGTCACGATCCACCTCTGCCCATAAATTATCCTCTCCATCAGCAGTATCATCTTTCTTTATCTTCACCTTCTCCTCCTCTTCCTCCTTCACTGGTGTCTCAGGCTCTGTATCTTTGCTCTCATCCCCAGGATTAGACTCCTCTGCATCTGCCTCCAGTGGGTCATACTTCTGACTCCCATTTGTTGGAATCTTCTCTGAAGGTTCTTCCTTTATTATTAGATTTGTGGCTGCTGCCTCACTTACTCTATCATCAGTCACTGTGGGTACATCTGCATCATCATCATCATCTTCAGCATTTGCCACTTTACGACGCTTCCAGTTTCCTTCGTCATCTACTGTGGTCGTATCTTCTGTACGTTTGGCTGCCTATAAATCAAAATTCAACTGACTTACTTGGTAATTCCTAAATTACTGATTAATATTTCTACCTCTGGATGGTCCACTTTTCAGAGCAAGAGCCTATAAAGATAGTGATCATATTCTTAATCACCTTACAGAAGGATTGATAGTATGCTCACATGAAACTAATTCAGAAAGCAAAGAATGAACACATTCTGGACATTTTGTATATAAACTGTCTGGATAAGTGACAACTGGGATAATCTTACAGAAGAACATCCTAAAAGAATATCAGCATGGTTATTTCATTCAAGATATGAGATAACCCACTCCACACAGTGAGCATCTTAATATTTAGTCTGTTCTGTTCTTGAAGTCCTTACCTTCTCTGTCTTTTCCAGACTTCCTTCCTTCTTCTTAGCCTCGGCCTTAGCTTCTCTTTTCTCCTTAGCTTCAGCAATCTTTGCCTGTTGACATATTAAGGTTACATATGTTAGAAATGTGCTGATGTGGATGCAGGGAAAGAAGTCTCCTGACAACTTTGTGATATATGATACAATATTAAGTCAACTGCTATGAATTAAGGTTTCAAGATTCCAAACCATTTATCACCTGGCTCAAGATACAGACTAGTGGGTATGGGGAGTTCTTATGAATATGATAATGAACCTTTCAGTTCTCCAAATGTGGGGATTTCAACTAACAGAGTGACCATTAGTTTCTCATGAACTCTGCTCCAAAGTGTGAGTGAAGGAGTTGAGTCTGTTACCTTCTCTTTCACCAATGCTACAAAATTGTTGTAGTGTGTCAAAGTGCGACAATGAGTTTTGGCGTCCTCCACATTAATGAAGAATCTATGACAGGTGCGGCATATCTGACCAGTCATCTTCTTCAAAAGGCTTAGTCCTGTGAAAATATACAGACCATTAAAACACTGGTATCCTTAAACTCTAAATGGACACTATAACACTAGCAAATTCAATGTGGACTTGAGATGATGTTCTCAAATTCAATATCTCTGACAAAGAGGTCAGTATCTTATCCTAGATCACCACACTAAAAGGAAACTGAATGACACTACCATGAATTACAATGGTGATAAAAATTATGATACTTTAGATAATTTAACCTTACTGGCCAACCAAAGCACTAGCACTACCTGCAGTATATCTGGCCATGTGTTGGCAATACTGGGACACTGAATTAGCCCTTTGGTTTGAGCCAGTATGCAGGAGTTATGCCATTGCAACTTTCTTTGCTGCTTTACATGAACTTCCACTATGTTATCATGCTGGGATTTCTTTACAAACACTGAACCTGGTAGGGAAATTTGTAGGTGAAAAGAATAAGGTTCCAGTCATGTCTCCTTCATGTGCACTTTCCACTAATCTCATTTACAGTTGGTCTTTTCAACTCTGAGACAGCAGTGTCTCAGTCATGTGCAGGATGAATACAAATAGTTTCTCCATTGCAGCACACAACCATCAAAGGTTTTGAACCTGTCAGTATTTATTATGCTTGTGGGAAAGTGACAGTGACAAATAAGTTATGTTGCATGTTAGTTGAAACATGGGGGGATCAGCAGACACCGAACTTCCTAGGGTTAATACATCACTGTGCAAGAGAAACACATTCTTGAGGACTAACACATATTCAACATGAAATCATTTCTGGAAAGAGACCGATGAGGCAATCTGATCTGACAGGGAACTTCTAGATGCACAGCAGAAACAGGAAATTACAGCAATGTGCCGGAGGCCAAGGTAAAATCTTCCAAAGACCACTACACCCTTGGAATTTTGGGGGTGTTCATCTTTTTACTGGAGGTATTCCAAAATGTATTTGAAAAAAAAGCACTACTTTTAGTCTGTGACTAGTACAAAAACTGTTTCCAAAAAATCTGACTCCTGAAATATAATTTGTACAAACAGTACTTCACATTTCTAGACGATTTCCTTCCTCACTGTGATGAATTTCTGATTCAGAAGTTACCTTTGTACTGTGAATTTGAAAACATGGGTCTACACATACATGGATCACCTGAGTTCTAAAAAATTTGGAAGTTGCTCCACCCTGGAAGAGCACATTACACTCTACATCTGATCCTGCTGGTGAACAGTGATCAGTGCTCAGCATGTAAAGCTCCAATGCATCCTCTTGGATGAGAATGAGGAACATGCTCCTTCATTCTCCTTTTCAATAAATTGTGAGCCAGTCAGATAAAATTTTAATGATCTATTTTGATACCACAGAAAGCCTGAATAATGTAGTTATTCAGAGCAGCTGGTGGGAAAAAATAATCTTTATGTCAACTTCCATGATGTGTAAATTATGAGGAATGTCAGACAGATACTGCCACATAAGGAATTATTTTACTTTGTAAAACATGACTAACATGAAACTTTGCCAGAACATTCAGGATTTGAGGCTCTCACAGTAGTTACAAAGAGTCCTATATTCTAGAATATGACACCATCTAGTCTGTCGAAATTTAACTAACATTTCAGCGGAACAAGTCATAGAAGCCCCGCTTGCTACCTGCTTCATACTGGTTTCTTGCTTGGCTTATTCTTCAACCCTCAAGATGGGGAAAACATGTTCCTCCAAAACATCAGCTGACTTTCAGCAGGGTACATGGCATTATACCCCAGAGGACAGAACCCTTATTGCCAGAACAGTTCCTATACTGCACTGAATGCTCAAAAACAGAACTCAAAGGGAAGCAAGGCACAGAGTATGGTCAACATTTTCATGCAGATTTAAAATTTCAGAATTCTGTAAACATTAAAACAAAGTATTTTGAACCCACAAATTACAGGCCTAGGCTTTATGTACAGTACTGCTACTCACCAACTGCTACATCAGGATTGTACTTGGGTACCCTGAAACGCAGTTTGCCTATTATTGTTGATTCTCCTTCATCCTTCCCTTCAGCATCTTTCTCTGCCCCTTCACCTTTCTCTGGACCATCATTCTTGTCTGATCCTTTGTCAGTTTCATTCCTTTTATCAGCTTCTTTTATTTCATCTTCCTCCTCTTCTTGTGTCCTCACTTTAATCTCTCTCTTGGAAAAATCATCTCCTGCGAAATCAACATAGTCTGACAAACTAATTCACAATTTCTAAGCAGAAAAACTGAAATAAATGCAGCATAAAATCTGATACATGCAAGGTGTTGAAGTTTCAATAGCTATCGCCCCAAGGTTATGTAACGAGGACACTACCCAAGATACAGTCTGTCGTCAGGAGTTCAGCTGAGAGTGGAGAGAGACCAGGAGGCTGGTGTAAAATGGTCAAAAGCCTGAGAACCGATTAGTTGCCTTGTCAGTTGACAAAGAGTTCTGCATGGGCATCTGTGATAAGAGGACTTGAGAGAGGGAAGCTGAAGAATCTCCACTGTTAGAAGCCATTGCTAGGAAGCTGCTAGTGGAGACTGTAATAGACCGAGGACACTAATCAGTGTGTGTCAGAGATCTGTAAAGTCCAGTTCCAAGCAGTGTATAGAAGAGCTCAGTAAATCCATTCATCAGTCCATACCCTGCCTACAGTCACAACACCCCTAAACTGTGGCACTATTAAACAAGTCACCCCAGAAAAGAAAGGCATTAAGAGACAAAGCAATAGCAACTTGAAAAGGTTTATGTCAAAACCACAACAAAACCCAATGTACAGAAACATACACTGGAATATTGCTGAAAGTGATTATAATGACATTTTGGAAGAGACTATGGATGAAGAGGCTGATGATGATAGAATGACACTAATAGAAGCAATTACTGAAGAAATTATTGAAATATCACACCAAGAACGATTTAGGTACCCAGTTTCAAAACCACAGACTATGAGCTACTTCAGTTCTCACAGAGAAAGTGGATGTCCAAACATGTGGTTTGAAAACTGTGTTCAAACGACCGTCTTGACGATGTCCAAATAAAATTCAAAAAACAAACTGAAGACAACAGTAATTCACCAATGAGTCTGAGGAGACGTCTGATGCTGATGACGCTGTCATTAAACTATCTAAACTAGTTTAACTTCAGTAGCTAGCCAGTTGCGATTTCCAAGTCATTGCTGGGAATCAAAATGTAAAAGAAGTCAAACAGTGTTTTTCTAAATATGCAAGTAAGATGAAAAACTGGATGTAACATTCATGGTAAGGGAAGTAGTTCTTATATTTTGTATAACTGCAACCCACAATTAACATAAGAGCTTCATAATAAATGAACTAAATTTTTATTCCTTTTTCATATGGTATAAGTATCAAAGGATAGTGTTCCCAGGTACATAATTAACTGTTTCTAGTATATGAAGTCTTGCACCAAGGGACATTTTCTTCTTTAATATCAAACATGGCTCTTAAGAAGAAGGTTAAAATCATGAACTTGTAACACTGTTTCTCAGTCAGAAAATGTGCTTGCCCTATCCAGATGGATATGAGCATTCCAACAAGATTGAATGTTGCCTCATTTCTAGTAAAATGTAACTGTGGACCAAATGGTTAGCCACCTTGTTCTCTGGACTTCACATACAGTATTTTCTATTCCCTAATCGAGTTCTACAAGATGTACACACGTTATAGTAATTTTTGTTCAGCAGTAAAATAAATATTTTAAGTTTTAAAAGTGTTAACTGCCTTCAAATCCAAATTACATTCGTCATTGTAAGGGACATACCAAAGCCACCTCCCTCTCCAGAAATAAGTTCCTCAATTCCAAAGTCGTCATCTGAACCAGATTTCCGGCTCTTGCGGACTTCTGCAGTTTTCTACAAACAAAGCACAGCAAATTTTACTTTAGTATTAAGAGACATATTTATGTAACCAAAAATTTTGCACACAACACAAACCATGTTCCGTGACAAGGTAATATTTTATGCAGTTACAGCTATATATTTCTCAAAGCATGAATGGATTCCTTCTTTAAAAATGTAAAACTTAACACAATGGCAAGATACAATTAAAGGCTTACACAAAACACAGGTAAAAAAAAGTTGCTCCTGTGCTTAGCTAATTAAGCACTATGCCATGAAGTTGATGTATAGATCCACATTTTCTTGGCCTGGGCAACAGCTGGAGCTGAGTGATTTCACATCCCAGTTGCTTTCACCACATGGAAAGAGCCCCCAGTGCTCACTTGATAGGGGGCTAGGCACGCCCCAGAGCCGGTTTGGACTTAGAGAAAAGTATTGACCCCCCAGGACTCTGACCCCTTGGTCAACCAGCCCATACCCCAAACGCTATACTGACTATGCTATTCATGTTCAAGATGAAAAAGTGAGCTGAGAATGGAAGAAGCAGAACAAATATAGGGGGAAGAAGTACTGGATTGTGGGCCCAGTGCTAACAAACACAAGGAAGGAAAATGATAAAAGGATAAGAGGTCCTTAAAGAGGTTGTTGTCAAAGTAAACAGAGCTTTGAAGACATGACTTTTGAGTGAACCAATAGGGAAAGGGGTAGAGCAAAGGCAGGAGAGAGAGATTAAAGAAAGAGTGGCCCTAAGGGGCCTACTTAAAAGGGTTAGTTAATAGGAGGCAAGCTATAACACTGGCAGTTTGTGAAACAGAGGGCAGAGTTAGAAGAAAAGATGAGGAAACAGGAAGTTCAGGAAAGGACTAACCACCTACTTTCCTCTCACTGCAACTTAAGTATCTGACACAAGGAGAAAAAACTTTAGTATGTGTAGTGAACTCAACTTTTATAGAACCACAATTACAAATGTAAAAATACAATTTAAAGTGGTTAATTTGTCACCAGAGGCAATATTTTAATAAAAGGGTAAAGTTGTCTCTGTGATTAACTAATTAAGCACTATGCCATTATGGCATATGGGGGAGTGGTTGTATAGATCATTTTCTTCACCTCAGCACTAGCTGGAGGTGAGTGGTCACCTCCACGCGCTGCCTGGTACTCACTCCATACATACACAGAAACTGTAGCTGTGATACGTGATCAGCATTTAACCAAAGAGAGAGAAACAGTGATCACGTCAACATCCAACTGTGGAGAAGAGTCTGCAATGTTCATAATATGCTGATATTTAAATTGAAAAGGTTAAACTAGGTAGGATACAAACCCTCAGATGCAGAGGTGTGAGTTTATGATGATCCCATTCAACACGAGTAGGAAACTCCTTTCCACAGGGCAGGCATCGGGGATGAAGAAAATTTTTCAGTTGCTGTAATAAGAAATGAAATATGCATGTGACACACTTCATATCACTTTGCACCAAAAAAACCTTCATCCATGTGATTGTTCCTGAGGCAATGTGAACTCCACAGCATTCAAGTGTTTATCTGGAACCATCTAAAACAACTGGAGAACAACAACTTTTGAGGGGGGTGGGGACAAACCTTGTACTTCAAATGCCATAAAAAGAGAAGTGAAAGTATTTTATGTCAGTTCTTAGATGAGAATCAAAATAGCCACTTCCTAAATACAAGCCACAAATGTTACCACCTGGAATCATTTTATTAATGGATTTATATCACTCATGAAAAAAAAAACACCAGGTGCATATTCACTGAAGTTACAATGTTAATACTTAACAGCCACTGACAATAACAAAGACAACTCTACAAATATAATAATACCTGATGACGATCATTTTTGCGATGCACAATAAGGTTGCCAAAGAAATGCAAGTCACACATGGTGCAGTACTCCCGAATGCTCATGTTCACCTTCTTTCCTTGACGTTTCATTCTCTCCATCTCAATTTCTCTCTGCTGTTCTGCAACCTGCAACATATCACAGTCTACATCATACTACAATCATACATTTTAATTACATCTGCCAATCCAAAAGCAAGTCACTATGAATTTCGCACCATGAATCATATTCCTAAACCATCAAACATCACAAAGTTATAGTTATAAAGGAAGACAATAATGTGACTGGATAAGGTCAGGGATACAGAATTATGCTCACACATTTTCCATAGATAAGTTAACAAGGCCTGGTGGTAACTACAAGTAGGATGTACGAAATGTATTTTATGACATATATTTCAATGCAACAGGAAAATGAATTTTGTTAAGTGGCTATAACTTAGATGCATTTCTGGACTATGGATAACATTATATAACAACTAATTTAAGAATTTTGACATTCTGCCCAATACTGTTGAATCTTCTGTTAACAGAACTCGTAGGTTCAACAATGCTACCACCAAACCTAACACAATCGTACGCCAGTTACATCCAATCTACATCTTCAAAATGTAAGAAACAGTTTAATCATTGTCCAATCAACTGATATATCCAACAGAATTAGCTGTCTTATGATAACGCTTTCTCCATCTTATTCTCCCACATGCACTCTCTTTTTCATACAAGGGAATTTAAAAAGTAATGGGACTGGCAACACTGCTCATATTCAGTGGCCTTCACCAAGGTGGTGCAAACACTATGCTGCTTCCTTAAATGTGTTCAGCTACTAGTGCAAATGTTGTCATTTTCCACATGTTTGCTTGTAAAAGCTCTTCCAAGAAACCTGTTCTGCAATGGGAGAACAGAACAGCATTTCATACGACTTATGACAGAGATGTGCAACAGAATTTTGTGTGAAGTGCGGAGAAGTGGTGGAGAGATGTTACAGAATGTGTGTTGAGCTAGTGTTTTGTGATGGAAGCATTTTAAAGACAGAAAAGGGTGCTTGACAATGCACGAAGTGGGAGATCAAGCACCGCTGTCACAGATGTGACACTGATATAGCTGAACAACTGCTGAAGGACAAGAAATTTAAACATGACAATGGAAAGGATTCACCGTATTGTTACAATGGAATTAGGAATGCGTTGAGTGTGTGCAAGGTGGACTCCTCGTGGCCTCAGTGATGAGAAGAAAACACAACTACTGGAATTATGCCACTGATAAGTTACTTCTACTGAACAACCTCCTGACTTATCATCATTCATGATCACCTACAGTGAGCTCTGGACAAGATATTATGACCAGGACTAGAAAGAAAGGTGGTGTTTGGAAACACGAACATTTGCCTGCACCAAAGAAGCTTTGCGGAGTACCATGTCAGAAATACGGATGTGCATAGGGTTTATCGACTCAAACCCCGTTATTCTTCAGCACTGGCTACCTTGGAAGCTAATTGTGACTGGTGTTTCTATACAAACACACTTAAAACTCATTTTAGGAATGCAATTTGTGGTGGGAGGGGGGGTCCTTGATGAAATGGTGACTTCTTCAAGAGAATGAATGGCTGCATACTGCAGATACTGATGATAGAGGCGATAGCAGACATTGTGAAACGCCTGCAAAACATTAACTCTATAGTCCAGACCTTGACTTACGTGAAGTTTGGGCATTTCTAATGCTTAAAACATGAGTCATCAGGGTAGACATTGACCACTAACACTGAAGTGAAATAAGCCACTACCATTACCCAATCCATGTCTGAAAATGGCCTATTGCACGTGTCTGAGAAACAGGCAGGGCACTCCAAAAAATGTATGGAATATCAAGGGTGTTACTCTGACAAAGAAACAGCATCCAAGTCTGAGGAATCCTCAGATAGCGAATAAAATCAGTGGTAGCATTACATTTTGGACCCACCTCGTATATGTTATACTCCCTCCCTCTTCTCTTTCATGCATGTTCCTTTGTCCCCCCCCCTCCCCACTTAGACTTGTGTCACACCAGTCACCTCCCAAGTTTCAATATCACTCTTAAATCTTGTTTAACAGCCACTCAGTGGCCACTTACCAATATATGTAACTGCATCAAGATTATGTTTCCTGCTCATCTTTCCAAGCTACATGTCTGATGCTCAGTATGAAAGGCTCAAGTAATAATCAATACAAAAGGCTAACATGACAAAATATCAACATGATTGTTACTTCTGACTTAAGACCTAAGTACCATATTTGCAACTTCTACTCTGCAGTGAAATGTTGTAACTACCACCAGAGTAACAAAATATTCAATAAAACAACTATATTTTTCTGAATCCCACCAATTTAGTATACACCTTCATACACAAATATTTCACTTTAATATATACCACTGTAATAAAAATATCAGTTTAATGCAATACAATCCATACTGCTATTTGATTTGATTGAAGAAGAAAAGGCATTTACACTGATCTCAGCCAAACACCACTATTCAATGTGATCAAATAGTGCATACACACGTGCAGCAAATTATGGGCAAAATGTGGGTGGGCCTTGTAAGCATATCAGTAATCCATGTTCATGGACCTGCAATAAATATCTGGCAGGAATTCTGCTCATTAGGGATGGCTTCTATCAGCTGTCTGATGGCAGAACAGGTACTGTACGTTACAAAAATCTATCTTTGGTTCAGATAATGCTGCTGAAAACACCAAATTATTTTTCATTAATCTCCTATCCCTGTGACAATCATTCAAAGAAGTAACGCTGCAATGTCTGCATTATCATATGAAACTTCATGCCACACTATACTATACATAATCATAAGTTAGGGGATCGACTTGTAGTTACACATTTCAACCATTTTAGAGTATGTAAGATTTGAGGCTTTCACGGGGGTGACTACGAAGAAAGCAGTCTTCTGGGATTTGGCACCGTGTATATGTGGTGTTAACCGACGCAGATTTCTTATATTTTTTCTTCTACCTTGAAGACGGAGGCGATGCGTTCCTCCGAAACGTCAGTTAACACCACATATACATGGTGCCAAATCCCAGAAGACTGCTTCCTTCATTTTAGAGTATTCTGGATGTTCGTTACAATGACTTTTGGGGGGGGGGGTAATTTCTTGCAATATTGAAGTTCCGCTGTATGTATTCTGTGTAACAGACCTCAAATATTACAATATTCAATAAAGGTCATGGTAAATTTATAGAACTTGTCTCTTCAAATACCGCACCTTCTGTTCATGCCTCATAAGCTCCACCCTTATCTTGTAACTCTCTTCAAGTTTATCCATCATCAATTGGTGTGTTCTTCCCTTCAAGTGATTCTGGAATGACTGAAATAAATGGAAACAAATTACTAATAAGCATTCCTAAACCAAAAAAAGAGGAGACAAACACACAAAGTTGCTCATACATACAATGTCATCCCACATGTGTTTCTTGCAAACATGACAGTAAAAGAGTGCAGGCGGTATGCCACTGTAACGTGATGTTGGCACTTTCTCTGCAACATCCTGAAAGAAGAAAAAATGCAATGTGAGTTCAAACACATTCATCTATTTAGAAAAAATTACAAAATATATGAGCTTTGTGGTTTCCTGCTTAATATGTACTTTCCTTATATCCCCAATTTCAATGCATCATATTTAAGGCATGACATCTATTCAGTAATTTTTCTAGCCTTGTTTAATTTCACAATCTCACTATCTATTTTGTGAAAACTATTTCATCTTTGGTGCACTGAAAACACCAAGCTTCAATATGGCACAAGGAAGAACAGTCAGATTCCAAGACACCAAACATAGAGCACTTCCGTAAACAGATTTCATTCTATAACCTACACATTTCTAACTTAAGGCACTGCACTGTATTTTATAACTGGACCAACGACACAAGAAATCTATACTAATTCATGTCAGGGATACTGGCTACTTAATTCAGCCAGCTATAAGAATCTGTCAGGTTCAAACTTCAAGTTTCAGGAAAGAGGAAGCTGGTTCCTCCTACATGACAATGTGAGACCTCACACTGCAGTATCAATAAAGCAGTTAATTCCAGAATTAAATCACCCCCAATATTCTCCTGATTTATCCCCACCAGACCTTTGCTTAGTCTCCAAAATCAAAACCTTATTGAAAGGGAGATTTGAAGACATGGAGGACATTAAAAGAAATGTGACATACAAAGGAACTGTCAGAATTATGTGCAAATGAGTGTTTCCAACAATAAGTGTGTAACATCCCAAGGAGATTACTTTGAATAACATTAAAAGATGTTGATTTTAAATGTCATTATCTTAAAGTTCATGCAGTCCTGGAAATTAACCTTGTAGATTCTTCTTGTCTTACAGTCAAAACGTTTTCTTTTTCATGCTGGCTTTTGTGACACAGCTTGAGATCTCTGTTATTCACTCTACTCTAATACACATGCTCTTGGTTACAATGTCACTAACTTCATTTGAGTTTACACTGGCTGTTGCAAATGTTAAAACAGTTTTGACAACACTGTACACAGCAAAGCACTAATCTATCTCTCTCTTTTGTGGCACAATAACTTGTCTACTTGTCTGATGATATTAAAATTACCTCCCCTTACTCACAACACAATCATATTCTATGCTGCAAACAGCAATGAAATATGAGCTACCATGTTAAACCATAACCTTTTTAGAGGTAGTAACTATGGAGAAGAGTTAGGGCCAGTATGGAATTGTGATGCCAATTGCAAGGACAATCAGAAACATAACACTGAAGCCCTTCTGAGTGGAGGACTTTGCAGTATGCCTGTAGGCTTCTCAAAGACGAGCAGCATTAAGCAAGAAGCAATGTGATATCTTGGAAACAAAGAAATGTCACACAGGCATCTGTTGCCAGATAACATCAAGGACCAATCCCACCTACCATGTATTTCTGTAACCACCTTTCTGTACACCCTGTCCCTTCTTCCCCCCACTTCCTACCTGCTGTCTTCCTATCCATCCCCCACTCCCTTCTCCCTACCAGTTAACAGCTGTGTACTTCTTTGGCATACATTTGGGATTCACTTGAAGTTGATTACTGCCCTAGCTGTGGCAATGCCCTGCAGAGGCGGCTAATCAGAAATTTGGTGACTGGGGGCAAGGTGAATGTTTCTTCTAAATTCAGGTCAAGGTTGTGTTCCTCAATTTTGGTTCATTAACTTCTACTGTATTCCCATGGTTGGCATACAGATTTTTTGTCAAGTCTTTCCTCTAGGGCTGAATTCTGTGCATCCTTATTTACCTGTATTGTATTATTTCTTTTATTCTTTTGTCCCCAGCCCCTGTAAATTGCTGCAGGGTGGATTTCAAACCACACCAATGCTAGCAGCTACCTTGTTAAAATATAATGGTCCACCATATGTCATGGCCTTATTACTATTGTATTATTTATAACCTGCATGCCCACAATGCCCCTTTTTTGCAGTACCACTGCCTTTACAATTTCCATGTTTTCCTAAATACAGGATGATCTCAAACTGTGATCAAGAGGGCCCAGGGAGAATAGTAATTAATACACCGACCCATTTATTTTTACCAGTACCCTGGAAAAGCCATTTCAAAAACATCAGATTTCACATCTCTGCACTATATGCATATCATACTGCAGCAATCAATAATCTTGACGCATTATCAAGACACCTCTGCCCTCCTCACATCAACTATTAAACTGAAACATTTCCACTGACAAAAAGACTGCTATTACCTTTTACAGTGTGAATCTATTTTTTCATTACTGTTCAATCACCCATAGCGCAATTATTCTATGGAATATCTAGTTTAAACCTGTATTGTATGCATCCTGTTGTATATCACTATGTCATATTATTATGTGGCTATCAACATAACAAATTCCAAATACATAAACCAATATGAAAGAGTTAACATTTGTTTACTATTCCGTATCTGCTATAGGTTTCGATCCCGCTGGACCACCATCAGATAGTTTCCATGATATATCATTGTTACTGAACGGTGCTCTAGTATGATCCATATTAATAATTATACTAATATATAGGGTTTGTCCGAAAAGTAATGTCAGTGAGTCGATTAAAAAACTTTTATGGATTAGATTGGTGCAACACATTAAAAGGCTTCAAAATAGGCTTCTTCTGCGTCGATACATCGATTCCAGCGAGATTTCTAGGCATCGAAGGCGTCATGGTAGGCCTCCTCCGGAATGTCCTTTAGAGCCTTGGTGCAAGCCTCTTTGACTTCGCCAACTGTCCCAAAATGATGTCCTTTCATGAGAGTTTTCAAGCGCGGAAACAAAAAGAAGTCTGGGGAGCCACGTCAGGACTGTAGGGCGGCTGGGGAACCGTTGGCACCTTTGAATTGGTCAGGAAGCGGGTCACGAGGAAGGCGGTGTGGGCTGGCGCATTGTCATGGTGAAGTTTCCAATCGTCCGCGATGTCGGGCCGGATGAGACAAACACTTCGTTTGAGTCTCTTTAGCACTTCCATGTAGAATTTGGCGTTGATGGTTGTACCATGTAGTACAAACTCACATTTTCGTCGGTGGTGCTTGTTGATGGCCGTCCAGCGCGGGCTTCATCGTCGACCTCTTCACGGCCTTCTAAAAAGGCCCTGTGCCACCGGTAGACCTGACATTCCGACAAACAATCATCACCGAAGGCCGTCTTTATCATGGGAAAAGTTTCCACTGCAGACTTGCCAAGTTTCACACAAAACATGATGGCAATCCTTTGTTCCAAGGAGCGCTGCATTGCGGCTTGCACGGGAGACAAAAACGAGTTTCACGGAAAAGCCTTTCGTCACTCTCAGGAAGTTCGGAGACGACTAAGCGACCGCGGGTTCATAAGCTGACTTCCCCCTCCACCGATCCCAACCGGTCTGAGAGTGCTGCGACATATAGTCACTTCACAATAAAATAACTGACATTACTTTTCGGACAAACCCTGTATATTTCATTACCAACTTCTACAGCTTGTTGTGTTACTAAACTGTTAATATCAGGCTTCAAGGTTAAAACATTGTTTTAAATCTCCGTCAGAATGTTAAAATTTGTTACTTGTTAATTAATTTTACACTGGAATTATTTTGAAGTAAAGTGAATGTCTGTGATGATATGTCAGAGTAGAGGCTACATTTCTATCTTGGGAGTCGGCACTGTTTTTAGTTTGTTACACATATGTTATGTGGGTGATACACAAAATAGCCAGGTAGTTTAGAAAGTAACAGACTGTGTACCTTCTTTAACAAAAATATATGCATGCACATACATGCTTTTAAACATATGCACACACATGCACATACACACTTTCAATCTCTGTGCACAATGATTGGATTAGTGAAGAATGAACTGGAGGATATGAAAGAAGTGGCTGTGGCATAATTTATCCAGCATTATTTGAAAGGGCTTCAGAAAATTTCTATCTGAGAATTCCTAAATACAGAGTAGTGATAACTAATAAATTACAATATTCAGTCCTAAGTACTTGTTGAGATGTTAACTTTCATGGTGAAATATATGCCCACATATGCATCTAACGCAGGCCGCGCCATAGCTCAAGCGGTTAGTCGCTGGCTTCCCACCCCAGTGACCCGGGTTCGATCCCGGGTCTGGTCAAGTGGGATTTGTGGTGGGCAAAGTGGCGCGGGCAGGTTTTCTCTGAGTACTTTGGTTTCCCCTGCCAATCTTCATTCCACCAAATTCTCCATCACCACAATCACTGAGGGCAGGTACAATAGGTCAATGAGTGGCCACCATGCCAGGTGGACCCAGTTTGACTCCCCCCCACCAAGCGAATTAAAAAAAATGCACCTAACTTGAATCTGATTACACAATGATGACCATTGTAGCTTAAACTACAGTCAGTGTCTAAGAAAAGACAGCATACGTTGAAAATGATTAGAATGTATTACAATTATGGGAAATGGAAGCATTTTGAATGGCTTGTAACTTTAAAACATATTTGGAAGTGGTTTTCATCGGTGTATGCCTCTCATTTATTTTACTAGGCACATATACTGTACTGTACAATGATACTCAATAATACTGAATGAAAAATATTAAGCCTGACTGTATATTGTTAACAGAAGAATCCCATGGGAAAAAGTCTGAAAACAGACACACATAGCCATTAGAACAACATGAACTTTTTATCTTTCATTTAATCTCTCACTCTCATCAAACACAGAAAATTACTGCAGGGTTTGCAGTGTCACCTACCTTCTCTTTTCCACTATTTCCTTTTTCATCATCTTTTTCATCTTGATTATCATCCAACATTTCTTCAGATTTTTTCTCATCTTTCCAATCCCTTTTCTTCTCACCATCGTCACTCTCATCTCTGAAAATTTGCACATAAATTAATTACAGCACCTTTGAAAGCAGGGTAACGTCTATTTGACATTCCTTTCCTATTAGTGCATAAGACGTTACATATTCACTCCTACGCTGGCATAATTAGTTATAAAATATTACTTTTCACTTTTCATAGCTTACTAAATGGGACTCTTAGCAAACTCGCCTGAGAAAAATTAAAAAAAAATAATCCCAACAGGTGTCCTTTCTTTGACGATTCTGGTACTACTGCTAATACTGACACTTTTAAAAACAATACAACAATCACATGACAAAATAATTCAAGTCGGAAACAACAGACTCCAGGGAAGCAGATGATATTACTGAAGACATAAATAGCTACATGTACAGATAAAATTATAGCCAACTTCACAACAAAAATCCAACAAATTAGAAAAATAATCTAAGTGAATTCTCTGTGGTCTGACGAACAGGATATATAAATTTTACGACTCTAAATGTCATGTTTTAGGTTCAACATTTACTCACAGATTTGCTCCACCACTTCTATGCTGAAAAGTAAAGATGTCGAAGATATTGCTAATGAGCAGAAAGACATTTACTACCCAATATTTCTAATGCTGAGAGAAACAACAATCCGCTACCAAATCAATTTCACTGCTGGGTAGTTCCACAAACCCATACTCCAAGACACTTCTAAAATGCATACTTAATCACTATTCCATCCATTTTCAGTAGGGATAGATCAGTCAGCATGGCAACCAGGCTACAGGAAGGAAAACCACGGAGTCCAACTTCTTGCAGAGGAAAGAGACTTTCTCTTCTGCAGCATCCAGACTGACTCCAGAACCCAACAAAGCCTCCTACCAAATTCCATCCTAGGAGTTATTTCCTTGTGGGTAAAATGACCATGATATGAAGCTGACCACTCACTTCCAACTAGTATCAAACTTATGAATACATCTCTCCCCATACACCTTAAATGCATGGTGCCTAACTATGCACTGGAAAAACCTTACTGTTCTAGTCAATTCCTTATAGAACTGGAGAATTTACATAACCATTTGAGAAATCCCAACTGTGAAGCCAGAAGAGAGAGCCATTGATAGGGTGTGGCTCTGCAAACACAGGTGCTGCCAGGCAACAGATTTGTAACACAAAACGATGGAGTAACTGGGAAGTGGTGTTCTCTACATGGTCTGTGCAATAGTTACAAACAGAAGAACTGCTGGAAGAGGCGTCTTCTATGTGGCTATGCCAAGGTTACATAACGAGCAGCAGCTGCAATTACGAGAGTCATGAGATGGCAGTGAGAAGAGTAGGATGTTGGTGTGAGATAGCTGCCAGCCTGGGAATAAGTTAGTATAGTGGAGTGAGTTAGTCAGAGGAATGCTGCAGTGTGCGCGCTGTAGTGAATTGCAGAGTGTGAATTAGTAATAGTGCTACAGTTACTTGTAACTGCGAGTTGTGTATAAGTGTTCAATAAATCCAATTACCAATCCAAACCCTGTCTACAGTCAATCATGTGACTATATATATATAAAAGGTTCAAGAAAAGAAATAAAAATATGAAATTTTGTGACCCACAATAAGAATGGAGTGTCAGTGAACATTTACATTCAACAGTAGTGTCTGACAATGATGCCAAGTGTGTTGTAAATAATAACAGAAATGGGATGAATTAAAAGAGATGCCCTGCTAGCAAAGAAAGTGAATTTAGATAAGGCACACATTTTCACAGAAACACACAATATAATAGGTCTAAGTGATAGCCACTACATCCCTCTCAAACACTGGGCTTTCTTGGAACTATATAGTATTATAATCCAGAAGACTGTACTCTTAAAATGCTACTATAGGTCGTCCAGAAAGTAAAGACCAATAGGTGATTAAAAATGAATCAAATTAAGAAAAATATTTTTATCATTACTACAGACCTTAAATCAATTTTCTACATAATCCTCATGATGATTTAGGCACTTGTTAGAATGTGACAAGTTTCTGTATGCCTGCAATGTATAAATCTGTCACCAGTCCACCAAACCAGTCTTTTACCATCTTCTTCACTTCTTCATCGCTCCCAAAGCACATGCCACCCCAAAACTGCTTCAAGTGTGTGATCAAGTGAAAATCACTTGGAGCCAGGTCCAGACTGTATGGAGGATGGGGGGGGGGGTCCCAGGCAAAGTCAGCAAGTAGCGCACTTGTACTAGAGACAGTATGTGAGCACGCATTATCATGCGGCAGATCCATTCCTGTTGACAGCTGGCATCACTGGTGGTTTTAGATGACATGTCAGAGATACTTCAGAGTTGCACAATGACACATCATTGATAGATGGCTAGGACGTTCTGGGTTGATATATGTTTGAATTTTATGGAGTTTGATGGTGAATGAGAATGATGCCAGTCCAGAGATTGATGTTTACTCTCAGGGATGATATATGAAACCCATGTTTCACCTCCTGTGACTATCTGGACAAAAAATTATTGCCCTCTTGGGTGATACCACTCTAAAAATGTCAAAGTATCATCCATATGTCTCGTGATTTTCAGTGAGCATCCATGGCACCCATACTGCACTTTTTTTTTTTTTGAGATACTCCATAACAATTTCATGAATCAGAGAGAGAAATTTGAGGAAATTTCGCATGAATTTCATCAAGAATGAAACGCCCATTTGAACTGATGTGTTGACCAATCCTGTGTTTCAAGTCCTCAGTGATGAACAGATGCCCATGTTGCTCATCATGAATATCTGTTCTACCCCCATTAAACATTTGATGCTACTTTCTCACATTTGAATCATTCATTACACCTTCCACATATATCTCAGTAAGCTGATGGTAAATTTCAATTGGACAGATTTTGTACATTAAAAAACTGAATTACAGCTCACACTTCACAATCTGCTCATTTCTAAACACTACAAAAAAAATTGCAAAACAATATCACTGCATTCTTCGCTTGGCTTGTTACTAAAATACTACTGAGGCCCGTTAACCTTGAAATGGTGTCATTTATTGACCTGCACAAGTTCTATGTGCAAACTGTCTTTACTTTCTGGATGCCCCTGGAACTCCATGTTTACAGTGGGCTTAAGGTGGGACCAGAAAAAATATTCAATATATGGGGACTTAGCTAGACATGGGGGCGCACCACAGCTCAAGCGGTTAGTCGCTGGCTTCCCACCGCAGCAGCCCGGGTTCGATTCCGGGTCTGACCAAGTGGGATTTGTGGTGGACAAAGTGGCGCTGGGGCAGGTTTTCTCTGAGTACTTCGGTTCCCCCTATCAATCTTCATTCCACCAACTGCTCCACAATCACCCTCACCTATCATCTGGGGCTGGTACAATAGGCCAAAAGTGACCATAGTACTAGGGACTTAGTCCCACCCCACTAAAAAAAAAAAAAATAGCTAGATGTGGGAACACATACGGATTTCACTGCACAGATGGATGCTTCAGGTTATGGAAAAGAGCTCTTGATTCATGAAAACGTGAATTTTTCAGTGAGCATCCGCAAAAATGGGTCATAAAGACCTGGCCAATGTAACACAGATTACATACACAGTGGAACCCCCTTTAATGTTTCTCACTTTAAACTCCTCCTTCATTTAGCATTCAATTTAACGCACGCACGCACGCCATCATCATGTGACATCTTTTGCCATTTTATTTCAAAACACACAGTAAAGAAATATCTAAAGAGGCTTCCTTCCCTTACACTTTAAGTTCTTAGAGTTTTATATATATATTTATTACCTGAGATACAGGACAATCTAAAGCAGAAGCTACAAATGTAAATAAAGTGAATGATAGCGATGAATTAGATACATTACAAGAAGTTTGAATGTTGAAGTGACCTTGGTGATATGAATTTCATGATGAAATTGGAAAAGACAGTATTTACAAGAGGTGCACAGATTCAGTATCAGGCAGTGGTCATTAGGGCTGATGATTCAATAGATGACACAAAAGAGACATGCAGTCTCACAATTAACAAACATTTTGTAATGAAGTTTCAAAGAGCATTTGCAGTGTCTCATACAAGAGGGTACCCAAAAGAAACCGAACTTATTTTTTTTTAACTTATTTATTCAAATCTTAAGCACAAACCTTCAATCCCCTCCAAAGTACTCTCCACTTACACTAATACACTTGTCTAGTCTTTTATTCCATTTTTCAAAACATTGTCTAAATTCATCTTTTGAGATGCTTGACAGCGCCTCCGTCATTTTTTCCTTCACCTCAGCAACATCAGCAAAACGTTTTCCTTTCATGTCTCTTTTCATTCGAGGAAACAAAAAAAAGTTGCACGGGGCAAGGTCGGGTGAGTATGGAGGGTGAGGAACAGGGGTCATACCATTTTTGGTCAAGAATTGTCATACAGACAGGGCTGTGTGAGCAGGGGCATTGTCATGATGGAAAAACCAGTCACCCGACTGCCACAAATCTGGCCGCTTCCACCGCAAACTGTTGTGCAATCTTTTCAAAACTTCCAAGCAGAAAGCCTGGTTAACTGTCTGACCCTGCGGAACAAACTCTGAATGGACGACTCCTCTCACATCGAAAAAACAAATCAGCATTGTTTTCATGTTTGATTTCACCTGACGAGCTTTCTTGGGGCGAGGCGAACTTGAAGTCTTCCACTGGCTTGATTGTTGCTTTGATTCAGGATCGTAAGCATAGCACCAGGTTTCGTCACCGGTGATAATTTTTGAAAAAAAGTTTTGATCATTTCGGGACTCTTCTTTCAAAGCACAGCATGCTTCCACGCGACCTTGTTTTTGTTCAGCAGTCAGCAGTCGTTGCACGAATTTCGCAGCCACCCTTTTCATTCCCAAATCTTCTGTCAAAATTCAATGAACTGAGCTCTGAATAACTCCCGACAGCTCCACAATTTCTTCAATGGTCCATCATTGATCTTCCCTGATGATTTCACGAATTTTTTCAACATTTTCATGTGTTTGGGCCGTGGGAGGACTACCAGAACGAGGTTTGTCATCAATTGACATTTCACCATTTTTGAAACGGGAAAACCATTCAAACACTTGAATTTTCCCCATAGCATCGTCTTTATACGCCGTTTTTAACATTTCAAGAGTTTCTGTTCCACTTTTCCCGAGCAAAAAGCAGAATTTCACCGCCGCATGCTGTTCACGAAAATCAGCCATTGCAAAAACGACGATCACACGAAACATTTGTCACTATAAACTCTGCCGAAAGTAGTCCTTACCTTCTTAAGCAACAGTAGTCGGCTTATCGACTCAAGAATGTTAGCTCTATGCGCTCATACCGGCAAAACGCAGTACTACAAAAGCTCTGCCCATAAAAAAATTAGTTCGGTTTCTTTTGGGTACCCCATCGTATATTTTGAATTTCAGGCCATACACAGCTGTGCTTTTGCAAGGGTGTCCAAAATCTCCTCACCAATTAAATACATTATTTAGTCACTTAAAAATGGTGTATGATAATCAATGTAAGTTACAAATTATAATAATGGTCTATACTTTTGTTTGACCTAAATTTTGCAGTGTCTTGACATGGCACTATAAAAATTAAAGCTCGCACAATCAGAGCTAATGCAATTCAATAACATTTTTTCATTTAGAAAACTGTCATTTTGTATTTCAGTTTTCAAGTACATTCATTTGCTTATGGTCATTTAATATCGCTGTTTGCAGGTCAGACTATGTATTGTTAAACGACAGATCAGTGAATGAATTGCAAGAATATGCACAGAAGCAGACACAGCCTAATTTGAGGTTTTACATCAACTACCTGGAGAAACTGAGGAAAACCTCAAGAGATCTCTTGGCTGAGATCTAACATCGAACCTCCACAAATATGAAGGAGTACTATCCATGTGACTGTAACTTTTAGTTTTGTGTAAATTACCCTTAATTTTCTATATATATTTACACATAAATGAGATAGAAAGCAATGCTACAAACAACAAAAATTATGAAAATTCAGTAACATACTGAAGAGACAGAGTGAAGAGATGGATTAAAAAATACACTTCTGAACTCAAAAGATACCCAAAACGCATTTTCATTACAACAGCAGGAATGACTTCTCACTCAAGATTACAATAATCATTATGTAAATGTTAAAATACAGGAACAAAAGAATTAAAATGTAGAACTATTTATGCAGCTTTTCTTTAAAATTGGAGTTTACACTGCATTATACATCAGATACAAACCTAAGTTGGAATTCTTTCAACTTATGACCCCCCCCTCTCAAGTTTGCACTCAACATGTTAGCTGCAGCAGCTGTCCTTCCAACCCAAACTATCTGCATCTACATCCTTTCGGTTTACAGGGGGGAAGGGAAAAACTCCAGTTCTTTTTAGATGAAGACAACTAATAGCACACCTCTTCAGTTATTCCATGAAAATTTCAATTCATTCTGCCTTCCAACAGAGAATCTAACATACAAGGAACTGCACCTAAATGTCAAGTGATGTTTGGCAGCAACATGTTAAGGTGTACATTGCTATTACCTAACTTATGGTGGTACCTGAGAAGTCAAGGGTAAAAACATACTAGAAAGAACTGGGAAGGTAGTACACAAACCCATTTTAATGTTTATCATTCATTTTAACATGCATAATCATGGCAAACTTGGATTAGTGCAACATAAGTGAACTACAGAATGTTGTTGCACCAATATTTGCCTGGAGAAAGTGAAGAAATCCACGAATACATGGCTTTAGGATTAAAGTCCAGACAAACCTGAACATTAACATGTGGAAACAAAACTACAATGTATTGTAGAAAGCAATGCAAGACAAGAGGATAAATATGGACTCCATGACAAGCTGTGATAAATTCTACACCCTGTGATAGTTCTACCACAATGCACATTTTCAAAACTTTGTGAATAAGGGATGCACAGTTAGATGGGATACAAAAGCATTTGAACTGTGCAGTCAAAATATGACAACATGCCAAAAGTCCTGTGATCTTCATAAATTTTACACAAGTATAAATAATAATGAAAATACTCCTCAAAGGTCTTCCACACTGCACTGCAGGCTCATATGAATCGTACAACCATTCACCATAAACAAGCCTACTTAAACCAGGTACTCTGAATCCTGAACACAGCAGCTGAAACACTGACAGCCTCCTGTTTCAGAAATGAATTTGTATTTATCTGAAAACAAATACACATCCACAAACTGGAAAATTTGCATTATAATTATAAGCTGTCCATGATAGAAGAGGAACTTTTTAATTTGCATATGAAGTTGCAGTTTAACGGATGAAGAAATGTTCAAGGAACATTTACAGTATACATTTAAACGTGAGTGTACTGGGTTGTCATATCTGGACACACATCTGATGCAAAATTCGTGCAAGGAAAACACTGCAGTTCAATTCTTCTACCATCGTTGACAGAACTGTCCACTTCAAAGGATTACTCCAAACACACACCTTTAGCAAATTATTTCAAGAATAAATTTTATCTGTATCTAACACTCATTTATGCCAGAATTTTATTATCGTGAGTATATATTTCCAAGACATAATATCGCACATGACTTAACACAAGCAATCAAAATCATTACAAAGCTTTTCTTCTGAGGCTGAATATATTCTCAGAAATGTCTTTTCATTTCAATGTATCTGAAAGAAAGACTGCTCTGATACTGGTATGGTTCATAACTACATATCTGAAAACTTGGACCAATAAAATTCTAAATTTAATAAATTCTTTGTAGACTTTGTCAAAGTTGTTCCAGTGAATACTATTTCAGACCAATGTAGAATGGGGCTGTTACTGCCTCCAGGCAGAAGAAGAATCATGACAGAGCTTGAAAGCCATTATTCACTTAATGACTATTGATGTGAACCCTTTTGATATTCCTTCCCAAATGGCACACATAAGTCAACTTACATATGGTGTACAGTAACTTCCACTTATAGACAAATGTCCATTTTCAGTAAAATGTAATATCTGATGTTAAATGATTTAAGTTGCTCTTTGAAAATGATGCTCATCTGAAACCATGAACTCATTTGTACATTAGAGTGTGTAAGGAACACAAAAATTATCCAATCTGCTTTTCTAAGCAGGAAATTGGTCCATACACCAGAACACAAGATGGAACCCACATACAGTGTAGATTCTCCACATGCAAATGAGCCTGTTATCACATGATAGGGATTACAAGATATGATTAGACATTACCAGTATTTAAAGCTTCAGAAGGAAGAGTTATCAATAATAATGCAGCTGTATCAGTACAATGAAAGATAAGCTGCAGGGAAACTGCAGAACATCTTCTTCAGCAAATAGAATCCAGTCTCACAATGAGTACCAAATGAAAATTAAACACAAGAAAAAAGTGAATAAATTTTAAACTTTTAGAATTTTGAACAGATATACAAGTGTAGTGAACTAATTATTGTGACATGTTTGTTTTAACACATTGCAGTGAGTAGAATTGGAGAAGTACTGTCGACATGAACAATAAAAATATGCTTGTATATTATTACTGTGCATCTACACCAGGGAAGGAGCATGAACAATCCACAAACACACAAACATGTGAGGTCATTTATACCTTACACATACACAATGTGAAGATCCATTAGTGCAATGTTTCTTATAAATGGTGTGCTTGGCCATATGTTGGCAATATTAATCATGTTCATGTATATAAGTTTTGCGATGTAGCTGTAACCCAGAGATGACACAGCTTGCTTGGGAAACTTCTTGATTCTGTGTGCGTAACGAAGACGCCACAGAAAGAACAGAAGGAAAGTAATGTTGAAAGGCATCTGCTTACCTCTTAACATCCTCTTCATCAGTTTTCTTTTCAGCTCCACTACTTATATCATCCTCCTGGTCTTTGTCTTTCTTAGGTTCATTGTCATCATCCTTTCTGTCAGCTTTACCCCCAGGTTTGGTGCCTGAGCCACTGCGACTTTTCCCTACGCTAGGACTTCGCAACCCCTGGCTACCACCAGGCTTCCTCTCAGGACCCCCCCTGGCAGAGGCAGGGCGACGACCCTGCGTGGGCTGTATGTCATCATTGCAATTACCCATATGTCAGCAGTTGGAAATCATGGATTGGAATCAACATGGATATAGAAGTTGTTGCAGCATGGCCCAGGTCTTTGAGATACAGTGGATTTATTGATAGAAGAAATGAAACAGGCTGCAGATGCTGATCAATGTCTGAAGCTTCACAATGGTATAGAACATTGTTAGTAGAACATGACAAGAGATACAAGATTCAGAGGTAATAAACAAAATGCTTGCTTGTAATGTTTTCTCCAAGTACCTTTAACATAAATTACCTCAGTTCTGAAGACAGCACCTGATTCTTAGAACTGGGTTACATATAAATTCTTGGTCTTATCAGAGGACATATCTGCAAAATTTGAATCAGATTAAATTATATTATACTACACACACAAGTCCAATTCCCTCAGAGGAGTAAAAATTACATGATGCTGTTGATTTTCACAGTTGGATGAGGTGCTGGAGAGCCTTTTAGTGCCTAACAGCATAACAAGCTTTGTAGAAAAACTGTTTAGGAACAGAGAAATGATTGGAAATCTTGTGATATCTCTAGAGCAATATTTACTGATGACATGAACAGTTTTGTTAATTCCCCTAAAAAGCCTAGGACAACTTTTAGATGATAAATATCCTTAAAATGATTTGTAAGGATGAAGATTCATGACACTTGGTTAGAAACATTACATAACTTGCAGAATCATGCATTTCTCAATGCAAGCTATTTCATTTAGAAGACTAAAATAACATTATACAATAATATTACACTTTAACCTTTATCATACCTTATTTAAATAATTCTCAGGGGAGACCAATTTCCAAACTAAATGACAGAATTTATTCAAAACTGTTTCCCCTTTTCTAAAAGCGTAAATTTCTCCAAAACTATTAATCACAACAAATAAAAAGTATCTTAAAGCAAACAAAACGTATATGACAGCAATGCAAACACTTCATTTCTATAAATTTGTTATATGTAAGACTTCTGTATGAACCTGCTATGACAGAAAATACCAAAATGGTAGATGTCTGATTTATTTGCCTCTCTGACATATGAATCCTACAGCTGTTCCACACTAAGGCACTGACCTCACAAATTCACTTTAGTGTGATAATCCACAAAACATGTGACAGTACACAGGCCAATTTCATAGGTAAGGTGTATGCTTATCTTTGTTGTGAGTGAACAGACACAACACTGCAAATGTTTTCCTCAGGATGGCCAATGCTGCTTCCTACTGCCATACAAAAACTTTATTTTTTTTCTGCAAATCATAGTTTATTATATAGGTGCCTGCCATTCTGTGGCTTGGCTACAAAGGACGCATTCTGTTTCAGGCATCAATAAATTTACAAGTTTCACGTTGTTTCTATGCTCATCACAGAATTTTCCATCTTATGGTGGTAGTTTGTACACTTGTGCTTGTAGCTTATACAACAATGCTATCAGCAGCTCAGAATATAATTCACTGAATGGCAGATGATTATGAAAATGGAAGTGGTCAAAAATGAAGTAATATCTTGAGGAGAGGGACTGAGGAAATGTACACATATCTAAATTAGGGTAGTCAGTGCTTTGCTGAGATTCAAACTGATGACCTCTCAAATACAAGTTAGAAATATCATGATCTGAATCAACTTTCTTCATATGGCGCATAGTAGTCGAGATACTATTACTCTGTCTCCAAACCATAACCATCAGGTCACTGCTAGTCCGTAAGCGAGCTAAATGCTCTTTTCATCCACAACCCATTTCTTTTCTTGCTACTTCTACAGAACCTGCCACCCTCCCAACTCTGGTCACTTTTACCCTGGAGATGGAGGGAGTGTATTTCTCCAAAATACTGGTACCCTCCTACCAAATGCATGATGTCATGACCCTGTGGATCATAACATATATAACGGTGAAAGAGTTCTCAAATGTATTGAGCATTTCTTCCCAGATTTGTTAAATTAGATCCCAGCCCAACAATTATGGTCATAAGAAAGCAATTTCAGGTAGAAACAATGGTGATAGTACTTGACTGTCTGATCTACTTAAAATACTAAGTGGATCTGAGTTCTCAAGCCCTATGGTCTGCCAGAGAAGAGGTGGACAACCTTGAGGCATTCCTTACTGGCCATTCCTGCTCTGCCCCAAAGTCCTACAACTAAAGTATGTGGTGCAATCCAAAAGTTCCTGAAATATGTTAATAAAAACTATTACATCTTACCTGGATCTTATTCTGCACCATCACCTTCAAAGTAGCCCCCTTGGGAGCTCATACACCGATCCCAGTGTTACTGCCACTTTTGAAATGCATCCTGGAAGTCTTTCGTTATCAGGGTGTTTAGTACTGTACGCGTTTCCGCTTGAATTTCCACAACTGTATCAAATCTTCGCCCCTTCAACTTGATTTTCATCTTGGGGAAGAGAATGAAGTCGCATGGAGCTAAGTCTGGCGAGTACGATGGATGCGGAACAACTGCCATCTTGTTTTTAGCCAAAAATTCCTGCACAATGTAAGCCATATGTGGTCGTGCATTGTCATGGTGGAGTACCCAGTCATTCATGAGCATCAACGTTTTCTCCTCATGTCCTCCCTCAAATGCCTCAGAACATCACGACAGAACTCTTTATTGAGTGTCTGACCAGGAGGTACGAACTCCTTATGAACAATGCCATCAATATCATAAAAACAGATCAACATGGACATAATGTTGCTCTTGACTTGTTGAGCTTTTTTTTGGCTGAGGTGAAGAAGGGCTCTTCCATTGCGATGATTGCTGCTTGCTTTCAAGGTCGTAGCCATAAACCCAACTTTCGTCACCAGTGACAACCTTCGAAAGAAAGTTTGGATCCCCTTGAAGCTGTTGTTGAAGTTCCCTGCAGACTTCCAAGCAATGCGGCTTCTGTTCATTTTGCAGCAGTCGTGGCACAAACTTCGCCACAATCCTCCTCATGTACAGTTCCTCTGACAAAATTCATTGACATGTATCATAACTTAGCCCCAAGGTGTTACAGAGGTCTTGGATGGTCAGTCTATGATCTTGCAGAATCAGATCCCTAACTTTCACTACATTTTCTGGTGTGGTGCCAGTTGACAGCCATCCCAAACGATCGTCATCATCAGTCGATGGTCGGCCATTTTTTAAATGCTTATACCAGTCGTATGTTTGTGTCTGGCCTAAATTGTTGTCACCAAAGCTTGCTTCAATATTTGGTGCATTTCTGCAGCGGTTTTCCCAAGTTTAAAACAAAACTTTATACAGACATGCTGCTCTCAGGTCAGCCATTGAAAACCGCAAACTCACGGAAACACAACAATGGAAATACGTTCACCAACAATAAACCCAAACACTCAACTCGACGCTGCTTGCCACACTGATTCAAGAAGGGTGTGTGGGGAGACATCTAGCAGTATTTCGATATACTCATAACCATTCGCGCGCAAAATTCGAATTTCGGGAACTTTTGGATTGTACCACGTACGTACATGTACAACATAATCATGCAAATGTTGGTAGGTCAGCATTATGTAACTCAACCACCACAATTCAGTGATGGAAAGTCTGAATGAACTGTACCCCTAACAGAAACAATACTGCTTGCTGCACTTTGTTAAGTATAAGTATAGAGAAGTCACATACAAAATCTTTTTAACCAACCTCTTTCTATTCATAAGCCTATTATCTTGCATACGTTATTAAAGTCAATCCGTGTCAGACCACTTGCAAGCACTTCAAAAATTGTTTGTATTTTGGTGATAGCAATATGACACTCGCATAAAGGGCTAGCAGGTCTGAAATTTCACTGCATCATGAAAGCATATAAGGGGCACAGTGTTTGCATACCGTCACATGGTACTTGAGGCACCAGGAACACTCTTCTTAATACCACAGGGGAGGTACTTTGGGATGATAAAGGTTAAAAGTATGAGAACTTTCACAACTCCAGCATGTGAAGCTAATTCATGCAATAATACTCCTACCTTATTGTACGGTTCTTGTCTCCTAGATTCTGTACGTTTACGCCTGTTCGGACCAGGATCTTGATACCTTCCTGGACCATAGCCAGAATGCTGTCGATATCCAGAGCCTACTGAATTTCCCATATGATCAACTGCACCCAAACTCAACAGAGATGGCACCTAAACAGTTAAGTGAAATTCACTGAAGGCCTGAATGTGTATTGTCACAAACTTTACTTCCTGAAGATAAATTTACAGTTTTTAATGTTTAAAATATCTGAATTAATTTTGAAACAAGCAAACTACCGCTATATACTAAGAAGTAGCTACCTGGGGAGGCTGCTGTTGAGGTCTCAACAGTGTTGACAGCAGGTTACTGGCAAGAGCAAGCTGTGCTTCAGGTGATGACAACTGTGACAAAAGATTTGATGTCTGCGGAGGTGTTGGCAGCAAGCCTGTTATTCCAGCCCTTCCTCCTGGAACCAACCCTCCTTCCCATGGATTCACATTCATCTGCTGCCCAGAACGACCACCATAGTGGGCAGATGAATTCATTTGATAGGACTGCCTACCATCACGACGATAACCTCTGTTTTGAGACATCTTCATAAAAACTGCTCTGTAAGAAAAACAAATCCTGCCGATAAACATGTGCATTTCAGTCACTTTAAATTTCAACTAAAAAAAATATATATATTTAACCATCTACAATATGAGATCACCACAGAATTAAAAATAGAAAATTCATGAAAGACAACATACTGCTTGCCAGAATAGAGACATCAGTGAGCACAGTCACCAGATCCTTTTCTATATGAGACTACAGTAAGATGTGTATACCTATCCCAACTTTACCTCCCCAATGACATCTCTGTTCCGACAGACACCAGCCGAAATAAATACACATGATCTATACAGGAAATACGTCTTCTCTAATAACCAGCAATTTGAGGAACAGCTGTAATGCAGTGATGTTGCTTGTGATCACACACTGCTGAACCTCCCTGGCAGAAGGCCCAGACACTCCTCCCACCAACTTGGGTACACTAACATTCAGACTACTAGCAGTTCTAACAAACCTACGGCCTAACACTTAATGTTACGTGTTTCATACTGTAATGGATTTGATCAACCATTGCCAGGCAACAGCTCTGTAAACACAGTCCAACACGCAACAATAGAGGATGATGTGTTTTCTGTAGATCAACCAACAAGCCAATAGACTGGCTGGATAGTGATCATGCGATATGTGTTTACAGCACGTCCATCTTCATTCTGCAGCATTACAGAGTAGTAGTAGTGGTGGTTGAGGCATGCAAACAAGAGGATAGCAGAAAGCTGGAGGAGTACAGAAGATTACAGGATGTCAGCCAGTGAAGATCTAATGTGTGATTTGAAGACTTTATGTGTATTACAGTGCAGTCGTATTGGGAGTGTGCGATTTAGTGAGACTTTTATAGTTCGTGTGTTTTAATTGTGTTACCAGGAAACGACTAGTGTGTATGTTAACAGTGAATTATAAAGAGTAGAAATACCAACAGCACTATAATTATGTGTAATCACTGGATGCGAGTAATAGGATCAAATAAACCCATTCATCCAATCCAGAACCCGGATTATTATTCACTAATACAGGTGATAACTGATGTCAGAAGTGGTATGGATTGGATCAGATTGAACACATTATTGAATTTATGACATTGGGTAGTGTATCGCCACATTATGGAGACAGAAAAAATGATGGCATGCCTGCTGGCTAAAAGAAGAACAGGCCAAGAACACATGAAAGAAATGATGAACAAAATGAAAAACGAAATCAAAGAGGGCATGACTGCCAACAGAAAGGCCAACCAAGAGAACACGCAAGACATGTTGGCCAGGATGGCTGCTAATAGGAAAGACGACCAAGAAGAAATGAAAGATTCACAATTAGAGCATGGTCGATGTTCAAAGAAGACACGGGCAAGTAAAGAAGCCTCTTTGTATTTCCAAGTATAATATGTTCATGAAAGGAGTTGATAGGGCCGACCAGTTCTTGGCCTATTATTCCCTTCCTAGGAAAACAGTAAAATGGACGAAGAAAGTTGCACTGTGCAATTTTCAATTCATTTACTGTTTTCAAAAAGGTGAACAGAAATTCTACTTTGAAATACAAAGCATTTCTGTTGAAACTGGCAAAAGCTTGGGCTACTGACGTCACGGTGGCGGCAGGACCTGCGTCACACACAGACGTAGTGCAGCCAGGGCCATCTGTTCGCACCCACCGGAGGCCAAGTAGACCCCCCTGGCCGACTCTCGGGTGATATGCAGAAACATATTCTCGTGAAAATTGTGAAGAGTGAATATTGCAAGAAGAAACACCCTTCTAGGCACTGTCGTGTGTGCGCAGAGCACAAGAAGAAGAGTAGAACTGCCTACATGTGCAACTTCTGCGTAATACCTCTTCACAAAGGGGAATTTCTCCAGAGATATCAGACGCGCAAGTACTTCTAGGAGCTCTGGTAAGTGTTCTCCAAAAATTTCAGTTCATAAAATTCATTAGGAGATTTTATATTAATTTTTAAAGTGAACAGTGCACAAGTTAGGGTAGTAGGTTTAAAAACGCCGGTCCCCAGGGTGATTTAAATGTTTAAACCACTGGTCCGCAATGTGTTAATAATAGTATTTTACATTTGTACCTATGGAATTTTTATTATATACTAATTTTTCAATTTTATGAATTGTATATTTTAGACTGCTATCGAATTGTATATATTATGATTTAGTTTTTACAGCATGATTGTGACAATGGTAACTATTTACCTGCGTTAGTTATTGCAGTACATATAGTAATCTGACATGTTCTACATCCTAGGCACATTGTAACCAGAGAGGATTCATGGAATTTTAAAATAAATGATTGAATGTAAGTCCAAGTCACATTGCGACTGACAGTCCGTCAGTCTGTCTGTCTTGGTGTCAAATATTTGTTTTTCTTTTTTCTTTCCTTTCTTATATGAAAGTTACTGTCCTGCTCATTTGGGGTGCCCTCTCTGACAAGAGGTCGGGTCTGTCATTTGTCAAGTCATAGTCCGTATTAGTATGTCCATTGTCAGTATTTACATATACTTACATTTTTAATCCTAATTCCTATTTCTATGTACAATATACACAAGACGAATGAATGTAACTGTATGTTCCTATGTAACCTAGAGTCGGACAAATAGAAAACCAGTCACTGTCCGTATTGTTGTGGGCTTTGCCTAGCAACTGCTGTTTACTCATCCTTGCTAAGCAATGAAGCTTGCGTTGTCACACTTGCTTGAATGTGGGCAGTTCCCACAAATTAAATACATATCATTTTATGACCTGATGCAGAACTGAGCTTTTAAATTTTAAAAACTCCCCCAGCTATGAGTGTGTATTAGTGAATGTAAGGACCACCTGCTAAAGGTTATCTCTTCAGTGCCAGGCTTGGTGCACTGCATGCCAGCAGTTTCTGTCACATACCCTGTACGCTTCCCCC